>NC_056738.1:345021041-345041325 GCF_019279795.1 Protopterus annectens | reverse complement strand
ACAGGATACCCATTCCCCTTCCTAAACACCGATGATGTCAGCACTCTATAAGTATATCAGGAGAAAAGAAATTTCCCAGTAATGTGAATAGTGTGCTCCGCTAATGCGTCTGTCTCTAGTGTCCTAACATAGTTTGGCAGGGGTTTGAATCCAGCAAGTGATAAGTGTGTGTGAAGGGGGGTTAGTGTGTGTGTAAGTTTGTATGAAAGGAACATCCCTTTTGGCAACTGTGAAAACACACCACAGGATGCCCATTCCCCTTTCTAAACACCAATGATGTCAGCACCCTATAAGTATATCAGGAGAAAACAAATTTGCTAGTAATGCAAATAGCGCACTCTGCTAATGCATCTGTCTCTAGTATCGTAATATAATTAAGTAGGGGTTTGAATCCAGCAAGTGTGTGTGAAGGGGGTTAGTGTGCATGTAAGTTTACATGAAAAGACCATCCCTTTTGGCAACTGGGAAAACACACTACAGGATGCACATAACCCTTTCTAATCAATAGCACAATTATATATAGCTTTTGATTCCAGACATGTCACGTGTGTTTTGCTCACACAGAATGCCCATGTGTGCGGTTTGTTTCTCAGAATAATGCATAACATCGATTAAACCAGTTATGGCAATGCACACATGATGTATGTGTGTGCCACATACACAGATGTACCTGTGACCTTCAATAGTTACCATGTGTGATGCCTGCCACATGTGAATACATGGTATTTGCACTGGGTAACATTATGACTGTGGTCTTCTGTGCAGGTGCTGCATGTGGGATGTGTATATACAGTGTGAGATGTAGATGCTATCAACCTAGTAGTGAGGGATACACACCTGGTCTGGGGCATATAGTCTACATGTTGTTGATAAACAGGTGCTGCATGTTTTCACCTGTTGTGGGAGTGGTAAGAAGTTGTTCCATAGCAATGCAGTGACTGCATGCTAAGAACCTTTCAGCTAGGGTGATGTAGCTACAGTAATTCATTAGCATTCAGTAATATGTCAGCATTCCTGGTGAGGGTATGATGCCAATCAAGGTCAGGGTTCTACCAGCCTGTGCCACTTGCTCAGTGAGCCCTTCCATGTTCCCTATCATGTATTCCAGTGAGGGACATCACACGTCAGCTGTAGTGGCATGGACAATGACTGAGTCATATGTGTCCATGCATCTGACTGACCTGTATGCTTGTGTTATGTGGTGGACCATAGTGCCCCATGAGCATATCACTGTGACCTTCACCTTGTCCAGCCTGGTGAGCATGACCTCACTGTACCGGACAATAAAAGTACCTAACACAACTGCAGCAGGAGTGTTGTATAGCTGTACAGATTGTGCTTGTTTGGCACACAGGATTTGTGTGCTATGTGTTATGCGTACTGTGTTCAGGCCTAACGTATGCCTGTGTGCCAGCTGCAGAGGTGTCTGCCACTCAGGCAGGATGCCATTCTTAGGCTCCACGAATGGCCCAGTGTGTTCCCTTGCTTGTATTGCTATCAATGTAGGTCTACATCAGACTGGTATTGCAGTCACTGTAGTATTTCATGCCACCTGACAGGTTATGCCAGTACTGGGTTCAGAGTGCTTAGTCCACAGTTTGGCTATGTGTTTCCATCTCATACATGTGTTGTACATCCATGGGTAGGGGATAGGGTTGACTGTGTACATGTGGCAGCTGTGACATTACTACATGACTCACATATTCCACAACTGTACCATAGAGGTGACTGACAACTGACCTTTGCACATGCTACCATAGTATTGAGATTGCATTGGTGATTAACAGCTCATAGGGCCAATGGTGAACAAGATACATAGGTTCGTAGGCTCATACTAGGCTATCTGCCCTAGGGCATTTATAAACCTAGCCAGAATGTGTGTGGCTTTCACCATGCATTGTAAATCTATCTTGCTATGCCCTTTTCCAAGGTTAGTATACTGTGCCTCTGTCTAACAGTGACACATAAGTGATACCCAGGGTAAACCTACAATGTCCCATCCAGTCATTAATATTCCTCTTGAAGACAGTCACTGAGTGACTCTGCCTAACCTGTATTGGGATACTATTCCAGAGTGAAGGGAGCCTCTGAGTTATGAATGTGTCCCTCCAGCATGTCCTATGTATATCACTCCTGAGGTTCAAGTCTGTCCAGTGTGTAGCTTGATGGGATTTGGATATTCTGAGGTGCAGCATGACCATTACGTCAGGGTTTGACATGGCTTTATATGTCAGGCACAGATTGCCTATGAAGAGGCAGTATGCCACTGAGTAGAGCTGCTGTTTCTTTAACCAGTCAGTATGTGGCATATGTTTGAGCCCTTTGATCCTCTTGTTGAGGTACTTTTGTGGTCTTTCCAGTTACTGCAGGTGTCTGGTAAGGTGCATGCCGACAAGGGAATTGTAGTCAATCATGGGCATGATGAGGGATGAGTAAAGAGGTACAATGTTCCCCCCTGATCTACATGTGAAGCCCTCCATGATGAGGTGGCCTATATAAACTGTTTTTCTAACCACTTTGGCCATGTGGTTGTCAAATGAGAGAATGGTATCAACTTGTGTGCCACAAGGTCCATAATTCCTTCTTTTGTACTTAATGGATTAACACATATGTGGTACTTTGTGGTCACTTTGTTTTTGCTAAAGGGGATGACTATACACTTTTTGGTATTCAGCTTGAGGCCATGGCTGTGACACAAGTCATCTGTTTCTAAGAGGCCCTTTTGGAGGATGCGTGTGTTGGCTGGAGAGTTGATTATGGCGTCCAGTTTGCAGTCATCTGCGACATGCTCAGCCACAGTCCTTCCATGTTGGCCTGTACCTCTGATAAATATATACTGAACAAGACAGATCCCAGGGCTGAGCCTTGTGGGACACCACTTGTAACTGGTTTTGAGGCTGACATGGCTCCAGCAATTCTAACCATGTGTGTTCTGCCCTTGAGCCACTGTGCAATATCTGTAGTGACATAGGGGTTAATATGTACACTGGTGAGCTTCCCTAGAATGCACAAGTGGGGTATTGTATCAAAGGCTTATGCAAGTTCCAGGTAGGCTGTGTAGACCACCTTTCCCTTGACAGTGGCCTTGGTGACTGTTTCAAAGAAATCAAACAGGTTTGAGAGGCAGGATCTGCCATTGACAAAGCCAAACTGTGTATGATGCAGTGTATGTAGGTCCCCAATATCTATATTTATGAGGTTCATGATGATCCTTGCCATAGCTTTGCAGACCAAGCTATTCAGACTTATGGGGCGATAGTGTCCTGGATCCGTTAAGGCACCACCTAAATGTAGAGGGTCCACTGTTGCTGTACGCCACTCTTTGGCCACATATCGTGTAGTAAGGCTGGGATTGAACAGTAGTGTTATGTCTGGGTGTAGCTCTTCTTGGAGTTCATGTAGAACACAGCCTGGGACACTGTCCGGTCCCATTGATGCAGTGTTTATTGCTTTGGAGAGGGCAGCTCTTACCTGAGCATCTGAGATGTCAGGGGGAGCAGCACTCTGCTGGGAGAAATATTTGCCCTTTTGGTATGGAGGGGGGGAGAAGTTAGCAGTGAACCTGTCCACTAGGATGTTGGCAATGTCTGTGTGTTTGGTGTTTCTTTTGACATCTTTGACTACCTCTGAGCATATCTGGGAATTACCACCCAGGTTCCTAACATAACTACAGAAAGCCTTGTGATTATCCTCAGTGTCTTGTGGAATCTTCTCTCAAAGATGGCCTTAGACAATCTTATGAGTGCCTGTAGTTTTCTTCTAATACTCATCACTGATGCCTTCACATTTTGGAAGTTTGTTGTATCATTTAGTAGCTTCATCCTTCTATTGTATAGTTTGTTTATGGCTGGTGTCCACCACACAGCACGTCTGCCTTTGGAGGATTGGGTCTTGCTTTTATTTGGGATTGCATGATCCATGCATTCCTGAAGGTGTCCATAGAATGCCTTTATACAGGTATCTGCAGTCTGGTCCATATTTTCAACAGGCCTGGGGGCTTTGAAGGTTTCCACATCATTTATGAGGAGTGTGAACATGCTTTACATGAGTTGTTGACTGTATTCTTCTGTGCAAGGGGTGGCCTTGGGATGTGGATATCCAGTGAGATTAGTTTATGGTCTGATCTTACCAGTGAGGATACACTTCTGGTCTGGAGCATAGAGTCCCCATGTTGGTGATGATCAGGTTCAGTATGTTTTCCCCTCTTGTGTGAGTGGTAACACGTTGTTCCATAGCATTTTGGTATATAAATTCCAGTAATCTTTGGGCTAGGGTGTTGGAGCTACAGTCATGCTCCCAGTCTATGTTTGGGTAGATTAACTCACCCAATATAATGGTGTATGGACAGACCTACATATTTCCAACTGTTTTCAGGAAGGCCAAGTGCGGTTCTTGTGTTTATGAGGGTGGTCTGTAGCAGGCTATAACATGGAAGGCAGTTTTACCCATTGTTACTTGCATATGGATAGTCTCTGATGTGTGGTGCTTTGCCACCAACCTGGAGGTGTGGGTATCTTGGATAAATATCAATACACCCCCTCCTTTTGTGGTTTTCTGCAAGTTTTGGGCCTGAAAAGCATGGTATGAGGTATAACTTGGTAGTGCTGGGGTGCTGTTGGTAGCTCTGAATCCAGTATCTGTTACTGCACAGATAGCGATGTTCTCCATGCTGAGGAATGTTTCGAGTGTGTGCATCATCAGGTTTAGAGTCCTGCAGTGGCATATATGACTGCTCACGTGGACAGATGCCAGATAAGTCATATGCAAAGTGTCACAGGCAACATACATGTGCACAGGAGAAACAGTGACATTCTGTCAAGTGAGACATGAACATACATATAGTAAGCTATGCAGATGTCACTAGGAGTCCACAGAAGCTGTGTAACTCTGCATGGCAGGTCGGATCAGTATTCCAGGGTAACTGCAAGGAAACATGCATGCAAACATAGCTACTGTAAGCAGGGCTGCATGTAGTCCATTGTACAACAAACAAGCTGTACCACTTTCAGTAGGTAACACTGCAAATGCTCACCAGCTGACATATGAATACCCATGTCACCAAAGGTGATACTTACCAGACCACGGACAGAAATGACATGGCCAGACACGCTGCATCCCACATGAACACATATCTCAAGCAGCACAGACCTCACAAAGTCAGTGTCCTTAACAGGCACAGCCCATAAGGCCAAACACAATGTGTGACACACCTATAATAGGTGATGCCATAGTCAGACACACTGACGTCCCGCTCTCCAGACTGAGCAAGGTGAGGGTCACATTTAGCTACCTGTCGGGTGATAGAATGTGCCACATAACACAAGCACTCAGGTCACTCCACAGCAAGTACAAGTATGAGGCAGTCATTGTCCATGCTGGTGTGAACAACCTGAGACGTACCTCCCTGGACCACATGGAAAGAGACACAGAGGAGCTCTTACATCACCCTCTCAAACTCAGGAATCCCACACAGCCTGCATGACAACACAGGAGAGTATAGATTTCTCTGCAAACACCATCATACTGGGTGACTTCAACTACCCAAACATAGACCGTGAGCATTACTCAAGCCACAATACCCAAGCTCTAGGGTTCCCATAGTTCAGAAAATCTGTAGCTATGGAACAAGTAGTCAACACTCCCACAAGAGGGGAAAATATACTAGACCTGATCATCACAAACATGAGTACAAAATGCTCACCACTTGAAGTATATCCCTCATTGTTGCAATCGAACCATATACTAATCACACTGGAGTACTGGATCCCCCACATATGCAAACCTCAAACACATCTATGTGTGTGTGGGAAATGCCCCTATTAGCAAATGTGACAGTACACTACAGGATGCAGATTCCCCTTTTGAAACACTGATGATGTCAGCACTCTATAACTATATTACCTGAAATAAAGCTCCCCAGTAATTCATATAGCGCGCTCTGCTAATGTGTCTGGCTCTAGTGTCATAACATAGATAGATAGGGGTTTGAATCCTGCAAAGGGAATGTATGTGAGTGGGTTTTGTGTGTATGCGTAATACTGTGAGGGAAAAGTGCCTTTTGCCAACTGGGAGAACACACTACAGGGTGCACATCCCTCTTCCTAAACACAGATGATGTCAGCACCCTCTAAGTACAGCATTAGAAAGGATTTCTCTCACTAATGCAAATAGCGCACTCTAGTAATGTGTCTGTCTCTAGTGTCATAACACAATTCGGTAGGGGTTTGAATCTTGCAAATGGAAAGTGTGAGTGGGGTTAGTGTGTGTGCACAATGCTGGGGGTGGGATGTGGCTTTTGCCAAATAGGGCTACGCACTACAGGGTGCACATTTCCCTTAACAAACAGTGATGTTGACAGTACCTTATACAAACAACATGACAACAGACAACTGCCAGTACTCAGTATAGTGCTACATGCTACTGTAACATGCACATGTACCAGAACATACCTAGATAGTGTTTTGAAACCTGAATGTGGCAAGTGTGTGGATGTGGGATGTTTCTGTGTGTGCATTTCCGTATGGAAAACATGTTGGATGTGGCAATCAGGGAACCACAGTACCTGATGCACATTACACTTTTAAACTAATGAGGTTGCCTGCACCCTGTGAGTATAGGTAGAGAGGAGGAAATTGGTAGTAATCCAAATAGTGCACTTTTCAAATGTGTACCTGTCATGTGTTGACAGCTACTCATGTAGGGTAATAAATAATGGAAATGGCAGGTGGCGTGTGCATGTGTGGGGTAGCAGGGTGTGTGTAAATGCATGTGTGACAGAACAGATACATATAGCTGAATCTACAATACAGCACATGATGCACATTCCCATAGTCAATGGTAGCATGTGATGGTGTGCAGCTGGTACACTTTGGTAAGTAGTATGGGTGCAGATAACAATTCAGGACATTCATACAGTTACTGCAGCAGGAATGCTAGGATATACACACAATCATAGTGGAACAGTGAACAGTTACCAACATGTTACTACTTATACACATCTATGTAGTCACCCTGTGCATCAGCAACGTGTTTACCTTTTCCTGCACTGATGTTGTAGTATGCAGGAGGAGGCACAGTGTCATCATATGCACAGGGTGTGGGTTAGGTATGCCCAAGCCAGCCACTGCTACCACCAATTGACATGTGTGTGTATGTGTGTTTGTGAGGGGCAGCAGTACAGGGTGGACCAGTGTTGGTGCAGTGTGTGTGTGTATGTGTTTGCCCTAGGTGTTAAATTTCTGCATGTGTGTAAGCACGCACAGTCCCACATAATGGCTGCCATGTACAGGGTTTTGTGGCCAGCCACAGACTGCACCTGTCAGGTCATCCAGATCAGTGTCTGTGGGCACGGACACGGTACCTGTGCCTGGCAGGGGTGCTATGGACCGTATCCGGTACTAACCCAGACTGGGTACTGTCATCGGAAGCGGGTGTGTGTTGACTGGACACAGTTCCCTGTTGGGACTGTCCAGAGCCATGTGCACATGGTCTCCTGGGGCATCCTGATGACAGCACTAACCCAGCATTGCTGGGGCTGCTGCTGGCACTTGAGGTGCGTGAGTGGGCCTGTTGTCATCGGCGGTGACTGGCAGCTGGTGCTGTTGCTGGCATACGGCCACGTCGATGCCGCAAATGCACACCATCGCCCTGGCCCATGGACATCTGGTTGTGGAGCAGCTGTTGTATGTCCCCACAATGTCTGTCAACGACATCTGTGAAATTATGAATAGCATTCGCAATGTCACGCATGACATCTGTCATGGCTGTGCAACATGCTGTCAGCTCCCTCAGACCCTGTCTGGTGTACCTTTCCATACGCACCTGTGCCTGCATAACAGTCCGAAACATAGTGGAGGTTGACATACCTCCTTGGGCACGTCGGCCAGAGGCAGTACGACCACGGATGCCCCCACGAGAACCCATGGGCGACTGTCTGCATAACCAATAACCTACAGCAACTGGAAAAACCCCAACAGTACCTCATCAAGAGGATCAAAGGGCTCAAACAGATGCCATATGCTGCCCGGTTAAAGAAAGTCCAGCTGGACTCAGGCTACTGCAGCACAGAGCAGATTCACATGAAGGCAAGGCATCTGTGGTCAGCAGTGGTAAGATGCTTCACATTCACCAAATGCACAGATATTGGCAACATTGTTGCAGACAGTTTAGGTGCAGGTATCCCCCCCCCCATTCTCCTACACAAGTGGAATTAGTTATCACAGATGAATGTAACCTCCCTATCATCTCACATGTCCAGGTGAGGGCCACCCTCAACATTGCAGAACACACAGCATCACTGTTACAAAATGGTATCCCTGGATGTGTGATACATTCACCCCTAGAGAACATAGCACCACATTACAGACTGATATTAAACCCTGGCCATACTACAGGATATGTACCTGAACAGTGCCATACATACACAGTGGTCCCACACCAATGAGGAGGAACCTCTACTGACCCTGGGAACTATGGTATCATATGCATAACTGGCCTTGTGTTCTAAGCTATGGAAGTTTTAAGTATGGAAGACATGCACAGCAATATTACATATGTATATATATATCAGGACTATGTACACACAACCTATCTCATGGACATACCTATAGATAGTGAACTATGATACATTTGGAGGTTTCACAGTAAACACAGTATTAACCTGCTACTTTGCATTACCTGTGTTTGTGTCAGCTGTTGCTGTGTCACTGGTGCTAATTGCTGTTTGCTGCTGCTGCTGCTGGTTTTGTTGCTGTGATGATGCAGTTTTTTTTATCACTGCCTTTATTGCTTTATTTATTTATTTATTTATTTATTTTTCTTTCTTTCTTTCTTTCTTTCTTTCTTTCTTTCTTTCTCTCTCTCTCTCTCTCTCTCTCTCTCTCTCCGTCAGTTTGGTGCAATGAATGTATTGCATGTGTGGAGTGTTAGTACTGGCTGCTTTTGTAGGTATCTGCATAGGTCCATGTGATGGCCTCTGCACCAATTGTAAGGCAGCATTTGCTAATTGCATGCAGCCAGTTGTGTACTGATTGCATGTCTCACTGTGATTTCAGGACAGTGCTATAAAAGGGTATGTGAGATAGGCGTTGCCCTTTCAGATTGTAAGGGTGTGGACCATGCTGGTATGCTGTCGACAGTGTTCTGTGAGTGTGAAGTTTAGTAAGTCTCTCATGATTCATGCTCTGTGGTAAATTCAGGTTGCTGCATTTCTCTCACCTGTTCCCTGTAGTGAGTGTGTATGCATACTGACACCTACAACTATATTTCCATATGTATTAATATATATATATATATATATATATATATATATATATATATATATATGTGTGTGTGTGTGTGTGTGTGTGTACATATACATACTTTCATATATGTACATTAGCTTACATTATTAAGTACAAACTAACAATTAGCAGGGCTGTTTCTGTTAACACTAAACTAGTATGGGAATCCAGTAATTAGGACAGTAAAAGTCTATCTGACATGCTTTGGGTAGTACACATCCTATATTGCCTTTATCTTCATTCCTACTATTACATGTTATACTTATTTTAGCACTATATTCCTGTATGAGAGTCATGGCTTAGTGGTAGGTCATACAGACTAGTGTTACAATGGTCTTGTGGTAGGGCCTAATAGTATGCTTTTATTTTGCTTTCAAATTGAGTACAGGGCCTGTCAATCAGAGTGCTGAAGGCACCTTTAAGCAGTTAAAGGGTTAGTAAGTCTCACAGGAGTCAGGCTGTGTTGCAGATTCTGGTTGCTGCATTTATCTTCACTGTTTCCTGTAGTGAGTGTGTATGAATACTGACACCTACCACTATCTTTCATATGTATTAATATATATATATATATATATATATATATATATATATATATATATGTGTGTGTGTGTGTGTGTGCATATAATACTTTCATATATGTACATTACCTTACATTATTATGTACAAGCTAACAATTAGCAGGGCTGTTTCTGTGAACACTAAACTAGTATGGGAATCCAGTAATTCGGGCATTAAAAATCTACCTGACATGCTTTGGGTAGTACACATCCTATATTGCCTTTATATTGATTCCTACTATTACATGTTATATTTATTTTAGCACTATGCTCTTGTATGAGAGTCATGGCTTAGTGGTAGGTCATACAGACTAGTGTTACCAAGGTCCTGGGTTCAAGACTGGCAGTAGGAATTTATTTTTCTTTCGAAATGAGTACAGGACCTGTCAATCAAAAGTGCCAAAGGCACTTTTAAGCACTTAAAACCAGGTCTGCGCTCATTTGCGTGGAGCTCACGCATGCGCACTGGTGTTTAGCTCCGCGCACACAAGCGCACACCCGCTTACAAGCGCTTAAATGTGCTTACTCTTGCGCACACCCACGCTATTTTCTTTGAAAGAAAAGAAAAAGAGGTGACAGGAAAGTGGTGAAAAAGGGGTCACAAAGAGGGTAAGAGAGTAGGGAAACAAGCTTGGGATTTGCAGGAAGGAAGTAGGTGAGGCCCATAGCTGCCCATGTCTTTCTCAGCAACAGCTGTGCATTTGTATGTAATTTGGTGTGACATTTGAAACCTTCCACCCCTGAGAGAGGTGTCAGGACAACATTAATACCTGTTGTACAGCCAATTGTAATTAACAGTTTCAATGTCCAGGGGACATGTGTGCAACATGGACAGCTATGTATGGGGCGTAATTTGTTTGTGGGTACAGAGTGCCCTTTTTGTTTTTTTTTTCAGGTGAGAGTGGTATGTCAGGTGAAGGTAGTCAGTATAGCTGGGGAGGTAGGTTGGGTAGGTTAACAGACAAGACAGACAAGACGCATACAGGGGCGGTGTATGACACATGTGGGGGGTTACACAATTGACGGGAAAGGAGGTTGGGATATCCAGGGCACATGAGCCCACAGATGGCAACAGTGGAACTGATATCCCCACCCATAGGCAGTTGCCACTGTTCCTTCACAGCCCAGGATGGGGCTGTGCTGCGGGCTGTGCAGGCGGGACAACGGGCATGCCCGTAAGCTGTGCCACCCGGGCCTCAAGCTGGTGTAGGGGCCCAAGAACAGAGTCTTGGCTCTCCCTTCACACCACAGACCGGACACCTTGGAGGGTGAGTGGACGGGCTCCTCCGGCCACGCTTGCAGAGGGGGGACAGGCCCCATCCCCTGCAGCGCTTCCACCCGAAGGTGGCACAGGGCCACCAGAGGAGGGTCCGGCCTGGGCACTAGTGCCAGGTGCAGTCGCCAGATGAGGTGGGAGATGTGGGTCCGCTGGGACCCGCCTTCCCAAGCATTCTAGGTTTGTGAGTATGTTATGTTAGTTTGGGTTAGTAGCATAGTATTCCATTCAAATTAGTTGTAACAGCATGTATTGGTATTCCCATTAAACAAACACCCAGATATTAACACCATTGAACAACAGGCATATCAATATCACATGCATTATTTGAACAGAAATACACAATCAAACAGCATGCAGGGTTGATTAATGGCAACAGGCCATCAGGTTTGCAGGTATGAACAGGGCACATGCAACAACGGACATGCATATATTTTTGAAACGACAGGACAAATGTCCATGGTTAATGAAATGTTCACATACCAATATTTAGTGAGTTTTTTTAATTTGCAATTATAGGGTGGGGTGGAGAAAGAAAATGATGACACATTCATAAATTATACATTAATATACATTTGTAATAGAAACACAATTAACTTGTGGGTGATAGTTTCCAAATGATTTTTAATTGACTGTCATGCTAGACCTGTTACAGATACATCACTATCCTAGTTATTTTGAATTTGATCAGATACATCATCCTGCTACACTTTGATGACAGGGCAGGGGACAACTATGGATGTTTAGTATGTCAGACAATCATTCATTCTATCTGAATATTGTTGACTGTCATCACCATATACAGATTTTGGCTTAAACATTCAAGATTCAGACACACTGAAATCAGTTTGGGATGTTAATTTTTAATTCCCACATGCATTTAGTTCTGTAGAACCACACTGAGGCTTATATATTCAGGAGTTATTACTACTTTATTTATTGATACATGACCCTTTCTGTCACTCTCACACATCCTGCTATTTCACAGTTCAGGTTGGTACTTCTAGGCTTTGTTCACATATTAGACCTGTGGTGATTCAAACACTTTCCAGCAGCTTCACTTCTGTCATGATTCAGCATTTCAACAGGGGAGATATCTCACATGTGATTAACTCAGCTTCTGAAGCTGTACTCTTGAGACTACTGCAGGTTATACTACATTTAATTAATGGTGGGACATCTGTATTACAGAACTATTTATTTCTATCAATTATATTTCCAGTTTCACTTGCATACTGATGAACTTGTTGCAGCCATACCTGCAGACTTTCACTTGTTGCTTGCACATTCTATTACTTTTAATCAATACACCGCAGTGTTCTGCTACGTGCTACACTATAATATTTATTTACAAGTACTAGGTGGCATTACTAACCTGCATGGTGGCGCAGCCGCACCAGCCTGTGGTCATGTGCCCTGCAATTCACAGAGCGGACACCTGCAGCTGTAATACAAAACAAGTAATATTGGAATACACATCTCCATGGTATCAGCTAGTTGAATTCCTTACATACATAAGTAAAATGTAACTTACTCAGTAGTGGGGCGTTGGGCATATCCCGGGCCTCCTGGATCCATTGGGTCAACTGGTCTTCTTTACGTCGCTTCAGGTCCGCATGGTGGTGACGGACCTGCTCACCAGTGCGTGGAATCCCAGTAGCACTAGTGAGATCATGAGCCAACTGGTCCCATGCCTCCGCCCTGTATGCTCCCCATGAGACCTGGCCCTGCATGAGTTGGGCCTCATGATGGTGAACTAGGAGCCAGACCATATATCTGGACTCCTCAATGCCCCACCGCTGTGCTCAAAAGCAACGTCCCTCCCCTACTCCACTCATTCTGCCTGCAGGTCTATTCTACAATCGTTTCTGCTGTGTATTCCCGCCTATGGGGCTTATATATGCCGATTTTCCTGCACATTTCTATGATTGGCTGTTTTGGAATTGTATCTACTTCACAGAAACTGCTTTATCATGCTCCATTTTGGATTACATCCTATATATATGCTATTTCTGCATTTCTAAGTACTGCTGTCATGGCTTAGTGGTTTAGTACCTTGACTCTAGTGCATGGTATCCTGGGTTCGAATCTGACCACTGATTTTTAATTTTTATGACTGTCTAGAAATGAGTTCAGGACCTGTCAATCAAACATGCCAAAGGCACTTTTAAGCACTTAAAACCAGGTCTGCGCTCGTTTGCGTGGAGCTAATGCATGCGCATCGGCGGTTAGCTTGTGGGCGCGGTGCGCACCTCCGCGCAAACGGTGTGCGCTGGGTTAAACCTTAATTGGCTAGTAACACGCATGTTAAGCTTAGCACAGCTAGTTGCAAACAGTTTGAGCCTGTTAAACCAGTGCTTAGCTACGGGCAAACAATTTGCAGCCTTTGAAACACTACTCAGCTACGGGCACTCTGTCTCACAGCAGCTTAGCTATCAGTACATTTCTAAATATTTTTATTATTGTATTACTTGAAATAATATGCTCCATTTCATTCCATTTTACAAAAGAAAATACTTTTACATTTGTGCAATACTGTCAGGGGCCTTTTTAGTGCTTATTTACAAAAAAAAAGGATGTTGCGTGGGCTCGAACCTTGCCTGCCTGCTCTTAAGCCGAAAACTCTACCGCTATGCTATTACTTCTTGGCTTACTTTGCATATTTAGTTCTTATATCCTTTTCCATTGATTGCTAACTGCAGTTGCGCTAGTAGCACACCTCAAGCATACGAGCGCCGCAGTAGCAAACATTCTGAGGTTTAAAAAAACAGTTTTCATTTTCATTTTCTAATGTTCACTGTTCACTTTTTACATTGCTGGTCTGTGGCGGCATGTGTTGTGTAGTGTGTTTATTCACATTTCCATGGCCTCTCTCGTGGCTGTTTACTTTCTGCCATTCTAGACTTCCGGGGGCATGTCCGCTTGCAGGGCTTAGCCTACGGACACGCCCCCTACTGTCTTACATGGACTGTGTAAGAGTTACAGTGTGATTCAGCATGCCTCATGCACCTCATGCATATGCATGACATGCTGACATCACACTGTTTAACTGCAGCCTCCGTGTAAGAGTTATAACTCTTACATGGAGGCTTCCTGAATTTGGCCCACTGTGTTTACTGTGACTTATAAAATTCAGTTTAAGACCTAGAACCTAAAGAATACTACCACTATAAAAATAATTTGTGCTTAAGAGTTTGCCATTTGCACTTCTTTCATAACCCCTATGGTTTCAGAGATATGAACATTTGTTTGAAATGTGAGGACATAATTCGATTATGTCAAAAGGCTTAGGATCTGCCCATTGGAAGTTACAGTGCCAACTTCCTGAGCTCCATTGGAGTGAATGGGTTTTAAATGTTCGTTAAACTTTTATATGTTTGCATAAAGTGCTCCACGCTAAGAATCTTTGCTGCTGTATGAAAATGAAGTAATACGGTATGTTACTGTCTGGGAGAAAGTTTTAATATATTAATAAGACAACATTGACATTTTCTTCATGTTAGTCTGTATACTGTGTCCTCCATTTTTGTTATTGTATTAAAAACTAATTTATATTTTGAACTTTCAGGACATTTTTAAACTGTATTTAGGTTTTTAAATTCTGAGTAATACCACCTAGCAAAACAACTTCGGTGGTGGTGCTGTGGTAGCGTTGTTGCCTCACAGTTAGACGTTGTCCATTCGATTCTCAATTAGAGCATCTTCTGTGTGGTGACATGCGTGAATGGTTGTTCCTTCGTTGAAGGTTGTGTGTTAGGCCCGACAAGCCAGCGCGTAAAACTCTACTGTCAATCACTAGCGGACTGGAGTTCCGCTGTGGCGACCCCTAACCAGGAAAAGCTGAAAGACACAAACAAACCACCTAGCAAAACAAAAAGTGATTGACTGCCCTTTGATATTTCATGAGGGATTTATTTTTGAAATGTTCTAAAGTCAGAATTTCTGTATAATGATTAGAAATGTAATACATCTTGTTTTGAAAAAAAAAATACTACTCAACATTAAAGCAGAGACATTCAATCATACAGGTTAGTATATGCTTAAAATAATAAGCAAGACGAGTCCAGAAGAACATTATTTGCGTGTGATCCCCTCCCCCAAAATAAATTAAGTTGGGGAGGTGGGAGCATGGAGAGGGTGAGGGTATGGGGGAGGGGGGTCCATGGATTTTTCCCAAAGTATACTTAAATCTCCTCTGATGCAGTACTTAAAAAAGAAAACCCAGCATAATCATGGACTGGTTACTTTCTTTAGTAAAAATCAGTTAGGCTACTGACAGATTAATTTTCACTTGGCAGTACAGTTTTCTTGTTAAGGCAATTATCAACAATTAGGTCACATCAGGAAGACCTGAGTCAGAGTTAAATAATATTATGTAATCCTAAGCGCATCAAATAATTACTCACTACTCCCACACCATACTTCCAGATAGGCAGTTTCCTCTAACAGGACCATCCTTGGCTAGAAAAAATAGGCATACTAAAAACATCTATAGTCCTTAAAGGACAACAATGGAATATTAAAGCAGATTGCTCAACCTGCTGTCTCTTTTAGTCCCCATTGTTTGATACAGCCATAAAAAATCATCACTGCAGCTTTAAAAAGTAATGCAGTCAACTGTTTTACCTCTCAGGCTTCCTACCTTTCCACACTGTTTTACTTTATCTTTAACTCTCAAATTGGCATGTGTATGTGTGTGTGCATGCTGCCTTCTGGTTTCCCACCTCCCATGCCGCTGGCTTTTTGCTGATGTGAAAGTATTACTGCCGGGGTTTTTTTGTACTGGTTACTCATCATCAAACTAAGCAATGTGTTTTTTTTTCTGCAAGTGTATTTTTTATCTAATATAGAGTGTGCTGCCCATTACATCAAAGATAGAGTTCATGCATTCTGTTTGAGGGAGCCATCTGTTTCACAAGTGTATGCTGCTGCAGAGTTTCAAGAGTAGCCTAGTTCTTTTGTACCTAATATCCACTTTCTGAAAAGCCCTGATGTGACAAACCACAGTGAGGAAGTACAGGCAAAAGTACAGTAACAGCTGCATATTTTTAAAAATGACCATCAATAGACATTAGTTGCATCTTTTTACATAGGAAGCAGATGTCTGTCACAACTAACAGAGAACACTACATAAGATCTCATGAAGTATGAGAGACTGTAGTTTTCTTAAATTACCTCTTAAAAAAACATGCAACTGCTGTCATGCAAGTCCGTGAAATATATCTTTTTTATAGTCTATCATTTGTTAGCTATTTAACCACAGTGTTAGGAAAAACTGGAAGTTTGGTTTGCAAAGAAGTGATTTTTCCCAGTGCTATAGAGCATGGATCTAAATTTCACAGGGGGAGTGCAACAAAAAAGTGTAAGGAAGGAAGGAAAGGCTGTGAGAAGCAAACAGTACATTAGTCTGGTTACCTGCTGTGAGCTGTCAATCACATGCAGATAATGGGTCAAATTACCCTTAGCTCTTTGACAGCTAGGGAAGCTAGGTGTGAAGGGGGAGGGGGACTTAGCTTGAAGAACTAGATTTATTTTGGCAAGCCTGAATTCAAGTTAGCATTTCTAAGAAGAAACAGCAATAAAATGCACTTTTCAGTTCTGCTCTGTGGCACTTGCACTGCTTCAGTTTGAAGTAGTCATTGAAAAAGGATAAAATGTTAACCAAAACTAGGTGTCTACAACACAGCAGTGAATGCCTGTAAATGAGTGCAGTGACAGGAGCTCTAGGGAAATAGTGGCAGATGTGATGCAATTTTTTGGAGACGAACAATGCATACTGGGATACATAGAGGCAGACTAAACTTTTGGAATTCCTTCAATATGCCAGACCCCATGTGGTCAGACTCAGAAATTACGTATAAAAATATCTAAAAACCTGTAAATAGTCCCAGAGTGGTGTTAAAATGTAGGAAACACCAAACTATGATGAAATAAACATGTTTTTTGAGTCTGAGGGTGTGGTTGTCCTTTAATGTAGCATGCATCTTCTGTTGTAATTCAGATGTCCCCTTATGTATAGAAAAATATGCATCATACATATACCATGCTTGAAACTCAAGCCATAGGTCAGCAATTTGTCAATGCCAAATAAAATTGCCCTAAGTATAACCCAGATGACCCAAGTTTGAATAGCGGCTCAGACACCTCCTGGATCTGGCAGCAGGTTAGGAAGAAATATAGGAATGTGTCTGCTCACATTTTCTGGAAGTGGTGGCAGGAATGATGTGCTACTCAAAGTGCTGCACATTCAACTCCAGTGGAAATCAGGACACTAGGCAGAAATGTGCCTGCTGGGTTGTAAGGGTGTGGCAGGTTGGAAATGTGTTGTAATTTTCGGTAGCCACATATCACTGCTACCTCAGTCTCACTAAGGTGACACCAGCACACAAGGAGGTAGGGCCTAAACCTGTACAAACCCAACTGCATCGAACAGCAGTGGCAGTGCACTCTGCCCTATGTACACTTAATGATAGTATGATGGGCTCTAACCGTGGGCTGGTGGGGTTTAATAAGTACTGGCCTAATCCATTAGAGACAGTTTCAGGTCTGGACAGAGTACAGACTTAAGAAGACCATGCTGTCAGAAACTTGCCATAAAATCCTGCTAAAAATTATCAAAAGAGCCGTGAATAACAATATGTAAAACTGCATACTATGTCAGAATACCAGATCTGTCTATAATTGGCAATTTTCATATCTTGAGTAGTAAAAGTGTATGATGTATAGTGTACCCAGCAGCCCCCAGTACTTTATGGTATGGCACTGTACGGTACATTACTGTTGAGAATTAGTGTCAGCTTATGACCTTTTTTCTTAGAAAAAAAAATGTTAACAGGTATGACAAAGTATAGGTATTACTGATGGCAGTCAAGCATTTTAACATCTGGTAAAGGAAGTGCAACCTCTCTTCACTGCTTCACCTCCCTCACTGTCTCACCTGTCATCACTTGGGTCTATCTTTGCTTTTAAATACTTTCAAGAAATCTTCATTTCTTCTGCTCCCACATCAAATATAAGACAATCAACAAAATAAGGGTCATGCTGCTAAACACTAGGAGTTTAAACCAAAAACTGCACTCTGTGTAAGTACTTCTATCACTAGAAGATGTAGATGTCTGTGCATTCACAGAAACCTGGTTTAAGACCTCAGAGAATACCCCAGCCCTGCAAGGCTACAATGCCTTCCATACCTTTAGACCACAAAATGAATGTGTGAAAACCAAAGGAGGCGGTGTTTCAAACTATATTATAGATAAATTCACCTCCTGTCTAGTTAGACTGGACAACTCCATGAAGTTACTCCAGGTCCAGGTTATGGTGGGTAAGACCCCCATTCAAGCCCTAGCCCGTTATAGATGTCCCTCCATTGGTTATGATGCCCACAAAGCCTACTTAATCAAACTGAAGACAATCCAAATTTTACCCAACACACTAGTTACGGTGAATTTCAATTATCTCACCATCAACTGGGAAACCTACTCTAGCCCAAACTCGCTAGTACAAAAGTTCCTTTACTTTGTGAATTCAAATGCCATGGAACAAATTGTGCATACCCAAACAAGAGGAAGAAACATTCTAGACCTGGTCTTCACCAACATGTCAAACAGGTGCACTGCTGCAACTGTTGGACCCTCATTAGTTAAAACTGACCACAAATTAGTCACCTTCAAAATGACACTAACATCAGAACTCAGAAAGGGTGAAATCAGACTAAATAACTGCACCAAGTCAAACTATACCCTCCTAGGTGAAGGTATGAATGCATTCAAAGCCCCAACCCAAGCTGAAAGTGGTAACTATGCTGAAGCTTACACTAAAGCCCTGTGCAATCACTTGCATAAGTGTACAAACTTGGCTGTACCAAAAAGAATCATAGCCAGAGCCCCAAGCAAAAACAAGTTGCCTTCATGGGAAACCAGCATCAACAAACTCTACAATAAATGCAAAAAGTTGCTGTCCATGAAAACAAAGGCAAGGCCCCAACAATGTAAAAGTGCCCTCCACAGCCTCAACAGGCAAATAGGACAACTTGTCAAATCCTCCAAGAGCTACTTTGAGAGAAACCTAGCAAGTACAGCCAAGGTTAACCATAAGACCTTTTACAGGTATGTAACCTAAAGGGTAGGACCCAAGCATGTGCAGAACTAGTGGCCAACAGTATCACACACACACATTGACCCCACAGAGATAGCACATCTGCTAGTGGATAGGCTTGGAGAAAATTTCAATCCCTTATCCCCTCCTAACTTACAACAAGCCCCCCCCCCCCAAAAAAAAAAAAAACTTCCCAACCACCTTACATATCTGAAGAGCAGGTTCTCAAAGCCCTATCCAAGGCAAAAATCACAGCCTGTATTGGACCAGATGATATCCCAAGCTGTCTTCTAAACAGGCTAAAACATGAACTAGCATCACCACTAAGTACCCTTTTCAATCATAGCCTAACCACAGGCATTGTTCCAGTGGAATGAGAACAGCTACAGTTATTCCCTCCCACAAAGGTGGCCTAGCAACAGATCCAGGGAATTATAGACCCATAAGGCTGACCAGCCTCATTTGTAAGGCATGCAACATATCATTATGGACCTCATAAATAAAGACAAAGGTGATCTCCACACCCTGGATTCTACCCAATTCGGCTTCATGAAGGGCAGATCCTGCCTTTTAAATCTGGTTGATTTCCTTGAAAGTGTAACCAAAGCCACTGATCAGGAAAAATCTGTGCACACAGCATACCTCGACCTGGCAAAGGCTTTTGACAGAATCCCACATTCAGGCATTACTGATAAACTTAGCAAACTGAATGTAAACCCCTTTGTTGTAAGATGGGTTGCCAACTGGCTCACAAACCAGACACACACTATCAAAGTGGATGACTCCACATCAACCAGCAGACCTGTTACCAGCAGGGTGCCATAAGGGGTCAGTACTGGGCCCCCTACTATTTGGTATATACTTTTCAGAAGTTCAGGTCAAAACTAAGAGGTTGTGGCTGACAAAGGTGTAATCATTGAATCCACAAAAGATGTCAGTATACTCCAGGAGGGTCTCACACAGACCAGTAACTGATGCACTAGTTACAGTCTCAAACTGAATGCAAAGAAATGCATCATCATTCCCTTCAGCATAAACAATGTACTTTCACACTATCAAATCAGCAACAATACCCT
>NC_056738.1:344998541-345016041 GCF_019279795.1 Protopterus annectens | reverse complement strand
AAACCTATATGTTAGAGCAAACATTGGTACCATTATATGTATAATGTAATCACTATTAATAATTGCATAGTATATAGGAATTTATTTATAAGAGCATTTCATAACATAATCCAATTTACCTATTTACTTTTCATACTTTTTATATGAAAAGTATGTACAGCAATATGTAACAAGTTAAAGTGGGATGGCAGAAATACCGATATTTTGGATGTAATATGTGTATACAAACACACACACTGTGAGTGTATCATTGAAAACTATGTATAACTTGATTGGGTCATGTAAGCAAATGTTATACAGTGTCCACACAATGTTTTAATTATTTTTAACTTTTAATTAATAATGTCTAATGTCTATAATGTTTGATAATGTTGCACAATGCTTTTGAATGGTTTTAACACTCGCTACACATACCTGCAACTTTGATGCAGGGTGAGGGCTTACTTGAGCCTACAAGGGATTAAATTTAAGCAGAACTTTAAACATGTGACTTTAGTATCACATTTAAAGTAACGAGCGAACGGTGTATTTGTATCTGAAGAAGTCTGTTTACTTTACAGACGAAAAGCGCTTAATACTACACTGTTTTCATTGTTGTGATTCACAGCGGCCGTGCTGCGTTGTCGTGTATGTTGTCGATTGATTAAATACTTTGCTACTGGTTTTACGTTGGAGTTGTCCCTGTGGTTCTTTTGCTTATTCTACAGTTTGTTTTCATTTTTTAAGTGGTTTCAATTGTTTAGGATAAAGCAGTCAATTTCTGAATCATTTGATAGCATTCCTTTTAAACACATAAAGTCAGCATTTACCACCACCCCCCCTACCCTGTAGTCTGTTAAAACATGTTTAGCTAGATGTATTCCAAAAACTGCATATTGATTCATTACAGGTCTATAAAATTTCAAGAAATAATTTAACTATTGGAATAAAGTCAACATTTAGTAGTGAAAATACAGCACAAACATGGTAATTTACTGTAGTTGCTAAAAAGGGTGGGTGGCTATTTTAGACTGGGGAGATTATGATGCAGAAGTTAGGAGATTTCCTATAATCCAACTATATAATTTCTAAAACAAATTAAGGAAACTTTACAATAGCAGATTTATGCTGGGGTTATTTCTGATAGCCTCAGATTTGAGTTGGTGGTCAGTAATCCTCGCCACAGATCCTTTATATTATATCAAAGATTCATAAACCAACAAATTACCTGCCAGGGTGACCAGCTGTGTCTGATGGAGGCTGACTTATAGAGCCAGTCTCAGAATTTTTGAATACTTGTTATAAGCCCCTGTTACAGCACAACAAATCACATACACAGAACTCGCTTTTTAGAACTTGAGGCTGATTTACAGCTTAACAAGAAGAGAGTGCTGTGTACATTAGATGTCCGGTCTGCATACTAACATCATACAGGAGACTGAGATCGACCCAGTACTAAGAATGTAATTCATTACAATGGTGAACTTCATTTACAACTGTGTGAGCTATTTTAAATATTTTGACCCCCCCCCCCCACACCCGTGGTACTTCATAGATCCAGAATACTGTGTGCCCACCCAGCCAAACAGTGTTGCTCTTGAGTTGACTGTCTTTACTGCAAATTGTCTTTGGAAACTTCCCCCAGTCTCATCTCATCTGCTTATATTAGTAGGCAATAGTAGATCAAACCAGGAAGTTCCTCCCCTTAGTCTACTAAATCTTAAATTACCCTTCTAATCTTCCTGCCAGCTTAGTGCACGGTGTACTACGCGAAGGTTTAACCATTTTTTTCTGTATCCCTTTTGAAATATGCACATCCTATTGCACAGACCCTTCCTACAAATTCAGTTCCTTAGAACTCATTAGAGCCCCCTATTTCACCAGGCACCAATATCATGAACCTACAGTTTACCTCACCATCTGTTGTCAGCCTGACAGCAATAGGAAGACTGAAGCAATATACGAATAGCCTCATACTCACTGATACCTCTTTGATTCTTCCTACAGACTATACTATATGTGAAAGGTGCGTGTCTCTACTAATCTGTAATTGTATTCAAACTTAGTAATACTTAGTAATACTTAGTATTACTTTCAAATACTTAGTAATGCTGTACAATTTAGTAATGTAGTAATGCTGTACAATTATATATTTTCTATTATTTCTATTACTACTTTTTGTTTTGTTTTGACTTAAGACGAGTTTACGTTTGCTACTTCTACTACTATTGTCTGATCTGGTTAATATAATGTGATTAACTAGAAATATCTGGACTGAAAATCTTCCACACAGAGAAGTTTCTTACACTGTTTCGTTTTTGGACCCACTACACTTTAGTGGGTTGTTTTGAGACTTCAGGGATACCACTAATCTACTAACCTTAAAGGCCAACCTCTCTTTAAAGACTGTAGACAATACCCAGTATGTTGTTAGTTCTGACACCCACTACATACAACCATGCCCACCATGTCTTTGACAAACAAATAAGTCTTTGTTCTTACATTAAGGTTTGGTATATAGGATACCCAGCATCAATTTAACAGGTGAACAAAATGCACAGATGCTACAAGAAACAGAACTACATAAAGGAATCACTCAAGTGGCAGGCAGGCTGAAGCTCATAAGGCATATTCTTGCATCTGTAAATATGTATATACATTTGTTTTAGCATATCCTTTTATTTGTAACATACCTTTCAACTGCCCAGATTTTCACAGAATGGCCAGATTTTTACCTCATATTTTTGGCTGATTCCTCATAAAGTTTGTGGTTTTCTGGCAAATCACTGATGATCAACATCACTAAATAATGATCTATATTTGAATTTAAGACTTCATATCTTTCAGAAAATGCATACTAACACAAATCTTTTTATTCTAGCAATGTTTTAAGTTGCTAAGAGTACTGTTTAAAATCTGTCCCTATTTTTGTGCCATTTTCCCCCATTATTTTAGGCTTTGTCCACATTCCTTGCACTAGATATTGAGAGGTATGATCTGTAAATATGTTTTTTTCATTACTTATGTGATCCTATTTACCCAGGCTGTGCCTGCAAGTGGTCCGCTGACATCAGTGCACTACCCCAGTAAAGAAATATAAATAAATAAGTAATAAGGCAGCAAGGCCAAAACAGTACATCTGCTTCATTGGGTCATGGGTGTTTACTACACTAATGACTACAAGAGCCTTTTTAAGCCTAGCCATCCATCCTAAATCTCTACCAAGTTTTGGTACCCTTGATAAGTGTAAGCAAGGGCTTGGAAGATAAAACATTTACAAGCAGGGGCCTGGGAGATAAACCATTTACAGGTTGCCTCTGTCTAATAGAGACTTAGGTGCCAAACCAGGGATGAATTTACTGATGCCCATCCAATTCTCCAAGTTGCACTTGAATTGGGTTAGAGAGGATATCTGCTTCACATGGATGGAGAGCCTCTTCCAGAGATAGGGTAGTCTCTGGGATACACACCTGTCTATCCAGAAGATCATGTTTATATCACAGGCAAGGTTTAAGACTTTAGAACAGGTAACTCTAGTACTGTTTGTTTTGTGGATATGAAGAAGGTCCATCAGAGTGGCGTCTGACAATGTCCTGTATGCCAGGCATAGATCTCCCCTCAACAGCCTGTAGGAGACAGAATACAGGGACAGGGCCTTGAGGTGGTCTGCATAGGACATTTTACTTATGCCCTGAAATTCTTTTAGTGAGGAACCTCTGTAGACATTACAATTGTTGGATACGTCTGGTTACGTATATACCAAAGGGGGCATTGTACTCAGTGATAGGTCTGATGAATGCCAAATACAGTGGAACACTGACTTCCTTGGACCTAAATGCCATAGCTTTGTTTATAAGTTGTGCAACATAGAGTGATTTCTTCACTACTGTAGACATGTGATGGTCAAAGGCTAAATTACTGTCTATGTGTGTCCCTAAGTCCCTGACTACTGGGTTAACTCTAAGGGCTTTGTTGTCAATATGATAGTTACCAGGGATAGATGACTTCACGAAGGATACTATTTTGCATTTATTGGCATTTAGTTTTAGTCCATGGCTCTGATACCAGTTGCTTGTCTGTGTCAGCCTTTCCTGGAGAATATTTGTGCCTATGTGGGATTCAGTGACAGCTCCTAATTTGCATTAATCTGCAAATTTAGTCAGCCAGAGGCCACTGACATTGGCCTTGACTTCAAAGAAGTAAATGCCAAAAGGAAGCGATCCAAAGACCGATCCCTGAGTGACTCTTCTTAGTAGAGGGTGGACTCCCTAATTCTAACTTCCTGGGTCCTGTTTGTAAGCCAGTTGGTTATCCACAGGGTGATATATGGGTTTGTACCTAATCTCCTGAGCTTGTCAACAATGCCTGAGTAGGGTATCGCGAAAAAATGCCTTGGTAAGGTCAAGGTAGGCAGTGCGAACCATTTTGCCCTCATCCATTGCTCTGGTGACCTTCTCAAAGAAGTCAGCCAGGTTGAGTAGGCATGACCAGCCCTTGATGAAACCAAACTGGGTTAGGTCCAGTGTCTGGAGGTTTACTATATCATTACTGATTATTTCCATGATAATTCTTTCTGTGGCTTTGCATATAAGAATAGTGAGATGTAGTTTCCATGGTCTGTAGATGGCCCACCTTTGCGGAGAGGGATGACTGTTGCTGTTCTCCATTCATGAGGCATGAAGGTTGTTTGGATGCTACAGTTAAATAGTAATTCCAGACAGCCTGATAGGTCATGTTTCATGCTATTTAGATGGCATCCTGGTATATTGTCTGGGCCCATTGATGCAGTGTTCTTAGTCATCTAGTCATCTTAGTCATAGGTGAATCCATGGTCAGTTACACAGATGCACCACTCATCAGAATGAGTAAACACAGAGTGATAGCTGCCTCTCAGGTGCCAGGATCTGCAATGTTACTAGGTTCCAAAAGTCTGTTCACCCTAAATACACATGACATGGTCATTGTGTATGTGGGAGTGAATGACTTCAGGCATACCTCCTTGGAGTATATGAAGGACATGCTGGGTCTCTTAGAATATGCATCTGAAACTAGTTTGAAACTAGTATGCAGCACTATCCTACCACCTTGAAGTATGATACCACAATACAAGCAAATGATAACTAACTTCAGTTATTGGCTTAGCTATCAGTATCATTCTAAAGGGATCCAATATATTTCAGTCTGGGAGGAGCCAACTGACAATTCTGGTTGCTTTGCTAGGGATGGCCGGCATCTTTCTCATCATGACTTCTGTATATTTGCCAGAAACTTTTTCTCCCCATAGTGCCTTTTTCAGGCAAATTACATACAAAGCCAGTCAAAATCAAAACTATATAAAAGTAGCACTGCTCAATGCCAGAGGCCTAAACAAAATGCTGCACTCCTTACAGGCATTTCTAACTCTTGAAAATAAAGATATTTGTGTAGACACTGAAACATGGCTTCAGAACAGCGATGGCACCTCCCCTTAGTGTAGGGTTTCAGTGCATACCACTCTTTCAGACCGAGTGTGAAAATGACAGTGTTATTGGAGGAAGTGTGTCTGTATTCCTAAGAAGCCATCTTACCACCAGACTCTTACCCCAGAACAGCTACCTTGAATGTTTCTGTATCCTTTTCATGGTAAATAGAATTTTGTACCACATCTTAGCCAACCACTATACCTCCTCCATGTCACCTGCAGCCCACGAGGTATGTCTTAAACTGCCACCCTTCCCTATCAAGACTAATACTATTCTACTGGTACAGACTTCAACTACCTCTCCATCAACTGGGAAATCTACACCACCCTGAAATAAATATGTACAAAGATTTCCGGTCTTCATCTGCCCCTAGACAAAGCGTTTAAAGTCCCAAATACAAAAATATTGACCCTGATTCCCAACAGTATTGCTGCCCTAAGCTCAGTAGCTACAGTTACCGCATCACTGGTGTTCAGTAATGCTCACTGTGAGGGTAAAACCTGACTAACCAGGAAATCCCTCTGTCTTTAGAAACTACTTTAAGGCAAAACTATTTCAGCTAACTGATGACCTGATGCAATTTAAGTACCTTCCTCAGCTCGATGACCCCATCTCGCATGCTGCCACATTTGTGGATAAGTTCTATGCCCACTGCAAAGCATGCATTGAAACATCTATCCCCATAAAATATAAATATAATGCCAAATTTATGAATAAATCCTTATGGTGGCACCATAGTATAAACAAACTATACAATAACAAGAAGAAGCTCAAAACCCATAAAAGCAAAATTAACACTGCATAATCTAGGGAAGAACTCAAAAAGATCAACAAAGAACTCAGAAAAACAGTCAAAGCCTCCAAATGTAAGTTCAAACTGGAAATTGCCACCTCTTCAAAAGACAACCACAAAGCCATCTTCAGTGATGTCAGAAACCTTAAAGGTAATGCCCAGCAATCCTCAGAACTAATACATAACAGAAGCACTTATAATCCCCCTGAGGATATAGCCAACCAACCGATTAGCAGACAAATTCAGGTCTAGCTTTACTTCCTTATCTCCCCTAACTTTCCCCACCACTAACGTACCCACATCACTCCCTCTGATCACTTCTGAGCAAGTCCTGAATGATCTCTCCAAGGCCAAAAACAGTAGCTCCATGGGTCCTGATAATGTGCTAGGTTGCCTTCTTGTCAGCAAAGACACTGTCTGGTAGACTTGCTACTAAGCCTGTTCATCATCAGCCCCTCTACTGGATTCATGCCACAGAAATGGAGATATGCTGTAGTCATTACATTGCACAAAGAGGAGTCTACTACTGATCCAGGAAACCTCAAAGCTACAGGCCTGCAAAGCAGTGGAACATATCACCATGGAACTTATTAACAAAGACATAGGGAGTCTATAAGCCCAGGACCCAAGCTATTTTGGGTTTGTTAAATGCATATCCTGCTTCCTGCACCTAGTGGACCTCTTACATGTCACTGATGCATTAAATTAAGGCAAACTGGTTCACAATGCCTCCCTGGTCCAGGCTAAGGCCTCTAATAACATCCAACATTCTAACAAGCAACTCAAACTAAAATGTAAACCCGTATGTTATCCCCTGGATAACAAACAGACTAACTGACAGAACTCGGTCTATTAGTGTAGGAAACATGTTCTCTTCAAAAAGAGTAGTTACCAATGGTTTCCCTTAGAGATCAGTCCTAGGACCACTTCTCTGTAGCAACTGGTATAAGTTTATGGCAAAAATACAGGTTAGCCAGGGTCCTAAGTTAGCACACTCCAAACTTTAGTTCGAGAGGTTGGCATAACGCTTAAGTTGTTTACCTTACAAACAAAAGGTGCAGAGTTTGATTCCCACATGGGATAATTGACTATGCTTAAAATGGACCACAAGGGCAGCTAGCCTAGTACTAATCTGTGAACCTATGAACTTCTCTTTGATATTTACTCTTCTGCTTTAAAAGGCTGACATCAAAGGCCTGTGGCTGACCAAGTTTGCATTAAGGTGGAAACTTGCAACTTTCATTAACTCCCTATTTAACTTCCAAATTCCTCAGGAAGGACTAACATGCACCAACATGCCAAGAAATGCAGCACTGTGTCGTTTGGCAAAACCAGGCACCCATGCTCCAGTTACCACACAGCTGACACCTCTTTTGAAAGTCAACTCAGTCATTAGGGACCTCGGTAAGTTCATTGGCAATGAACTATCCTTTGGTCACAATGTGCCCACTGTTGTTTGTTAATCCTTCTCCTTTCCCAGACTAATCACTAGGGATATTTCTCTCAGATCTAAAGAACTTATCATCCCTCACTAGTCTTCCCTCATCAAGCCCGTAATAGACTATAAAGAATCCCTTGCAATATGTCACTCAAAGCATATGACCCAGCTTTTGAGACCACAGCTTTTCCTCACTTAAGTAATGAAGGGAATGTCTTTCTTGACCTACCCAGATCATCTTAAACTGCTCTCGCTCTCTCACTCTCTCTTTCCTGTTTCCTACAGACTCTTCAGAGGTGACCTCTGTCTAGTTGCAGAACCTCTAATGATCCAGTCCTATGTGACCTCTTGCACATCAGCAAACCTAAAATTACTTTCAACACCCACTCAAAATATTGTAGCTTCCACTAAAACATAAATAGGACCTGCTGGAGAGCTAAATTCATACTGCAGAGAATTTCTCTTTTATTGAACACACTTTCTTTGGATTATAAAGCAAAGTAGCAGCCTGAAACTTCTTTAAGCTTAACATAAATATATCATAGGCCTGCTCCCTCAAGCCCTCAATGAAAGGGGTCAAAAGTAGGTATAAGTTAGTCAGGGTAATGGGTGTCTACTTTATGGGATATTGTGGGTAGGTTTCTAATGGTCCTCTAGATCCATCCACCCATAACCCCTTTGCCCATTTTTGCACATAGGTTTGGGGTGTCACTTCAACAGTGACAATCATCTACAGCCAAGGTTTACACCGCTAGGTAGCTTGCCCTGCCACACTTATTCTTCCACACCACACACTCACACCTATGGCCAGTTTATTGTATCTAATCCACTTACTGCATGTCTTTGTGGGAGGAAACCATAGCACCCAGAGGAAATCCACACAAACAGAGGGAGGACATGCAGACTTCACACAGAAGGCACCCCAGCCAAGGATTAAACCAGGGAATCTCTTGCTGTGAGGCAACAACTCTATCCACTGCACCACTGTCAACAGCTTAATATTGTTCTGTGATCATATAATAAAAAATTGACCCACATGTAAGTATCCATTTAGCCACCAGATGTCAGGAAAACCTCTTTACTAGTTGATCACTGCTTGGCAGTACTGAACTATTCATACCGTAGCTATTAGTCATTTTTCATATTGCATATGGATTAAAGTCTGTATAAGGTGAAAGTTTAACTAAGAACATTTTTAAAGGTGCATAATTATGTACAAAGATGATATATGGCTTGAACATATTGATTAAGTGGCAGGAAGTAATGTAATACTCTGAAAGTTTCAGGATACTTTAAGATGCTTGTTTTTCCTTCCCAATTTTTAAGAGTTATGGTAAAGTAATATGACACTGTGTGCTGCACAAAATTATTTTAGACTGGGATTGTAGTGACTTGTTTATATAATGCTTATCATAGGATTCAAAATGAGAAAACATGAATGTGTATCAAGTCGATGGTGTCATATGACTTTACAGCTCTTTTAAAATGGTTGCATTCATAGCTATACTTTATATTTGTAAAGTCATTGTGTATGCTGAAATTGGTCTATCTGGAAGTAATGCTCAAAAAATAAATTCTACATTCACTTAGTGGCTGCCTCCTGTATTACATTTTGTTGCTGCAATAGAGCAGCAAACCACCAAAAGCTTCCAGATGAGAATATCAGGGAAAAGGTGAATGAAAAGTATCCAGCCAGGCTTCTGGGAGGTATATAGTGTGTCTGCATGTGAGTGTGCGTGTGTGTAAAGGAGAGGGCATTATGTGTGAAGAGACCCTGTTGTTCATATGGAATGAACATTAAGAAATGGTAAATGGGGGTATTCTAGACACCCTCTTCAGGTCCCTAGTCCTGCCACTGACCTCAGAGGGATACTCTTTCAGGTCAGCATGATGCCCGGTAGTACTAAAACAGGTGTTATCACTACTCTGTTCTGATACTCATGTATAGTCAGAGAACACCACTATAGCTTCATCATGCAGTCACCCTGGATAGAGCTACATACAAAAGGCTTGGCTCAAACCTTTGCCTGCATAAACACAAATCTGTCTGTTATGCAATGATAACACTCATGGGGCTTTAAGGAAAAGAAGACGCTGTGGTTCAACTGCATACCACCACTGCATCTTGGCCTGAAAGGCTACAGATACCCTTTGAATATTGGACAACCTGTGTACTAGAACTTATCTTTTTTTGGTCTAATACAGAACAAGCTGACACTCATCATCTAAATCAAGTCACTAAGAACAAAGTGGTAAAGAAATTGACGGATCTGAATCTAGAGATCACTAAAAGCAACATCTGAGTGATATAACAAGGCAGGGATTAAACAGCAAATGCTTTAACATAAAAGAAAAGTATTTAAAATAAAAGAACATAACCAAAAAAAATCTTAATCTAATAGTTTTAACAGTGGCATGCAGCAAGTTCATCAAACAACAGCTTTGAAAAACAAGTTCCTGGGAAGAATCTATTCACATTATCAGCTATGAAAGTGACTTAAAAGAGCTGGCAGAGACAGAATACCAACCTGATCAGATTTCTTAACTTCATATCTTAATCTGGTGACAAAGTGTTCACAGTTGTCACTCACTACGCTGTAAGGCAGTTCTTCCCCAATCAGCTTCTTTGCATTTTCGATGATGATGTCCACAGGAAGAGGATCAGAACTTGAATCGTATTTATTGTTGACTCTATACCTGTCATTTCCTGCCACTTCCTCGAGAAGATCTCTGCAGACCACTGCTTTCTCCGTAAACACAGACATGATACTTGATGACCCTGCACAGGCATACTCCCCTGTAGAGAATAACAAACACACTTTTATAGGTGTACATGTAACGGAACATGCAGTTTTCTAATCCTGTAACTGTCTGTCAAAACTGAACAGTAAAATAGGTACAAAATGATGTCATAACCTTTGACAAAAGCTACAGACAGAATAATGACAATACTTCATTTTCATAGTAAGAAAAAAGAAGTAATCATCATCAACAACTTCCCCTGCTTGACTGACTCAATTCATGCAAATATCTGTCCAGCTGAGTTAGATCATACAGTGATTTGTAATTTAAATAAGGTAAACTTGGAAACTGGAAATTATATCATGGTCCTCACCTTTCAACATGCCCATCAAGATGTCAGTCGAGATTTAGTTTGCAAGTACTTTCACAAATGAAAGCTTTCACTCTGTGGAACACAAATGAGGTTTTCTTGCTCAGTAAATTTAGAGTAATGCTGGGACTGTTCAATCTCCTCAGACTTTTTATTTCAAAAAATATGCTTCGTTTCTGTTATCAGCATCCCTCTCAAAAATCCTAACAATCAGATTTATGTCTTTTGCATACAATCAGCAAATATCTTTCCATGCAAGTTACTGGGAACTTGATACTTCAGTTTTTATACTTGCAAATCTCTGTAACTGTCCAGTTCCAGGGAAATCTACCCTATTGCTAACTCTAGCCATCCTAGCATGATACCTATTTTCATATGGAAACTGGAAATGTTCATCAATTTAGCTTTAACTTAGTTATAATTGCAGTACAGTGTAGTTAGTTCTAATTTGCAAAACACACACACACACACACACACACACACACATACACACACACACAAACACACACACACACACACACATGTATTAGCTTTTTTGAATGTGCACAATATTAACATCTATTTGGTCGACAGAAACAGATGGTTAACATGTGCACGAGACAGACAATCCCTGTGTAGGGGGAATATTTCCTTTCCCCAGGGTTGTACAATCTCAGATTTAGTATATATATATATATATATATATATATATATATATATATATATATAATTGTGTGACTGTGTGTTTTTTAGGGTTAAGGTTAAAGTATGAGTTAAGTAAGGAAATAGATTTAGTGTTAATGTGAGTGTATGGGGGTCAGGGTTAGAGTTAGGGTGAGGTAAGGGAATACATTTGGCACTGTATGGGTGAGTGCATATGTGTGTGTGTCTGTGTGTGTGTGTGTGTGTGTGTGTGCGTGTGTGTGTGCGTGTGTGTGTGTGTGTGTGTATGTGTATGTGTACGTGAGGTAAGTGGCCAAGCTGTCTTGTTTGATGGTAGTGTTACTGAAAGGGTTTTTTGAAGGTAAGGTGCAAGGCTAGGGGAAGGGTTAGAGTTAAGGTTAGCACACATTACTAGGGAGGGTGGGGCTGAGTAAAGCGAATTTGAACTGAATGGTTGACAGGGTTATGAGTAGTATATTAGGAAAAGGAGACATGTTTTCTTTTTTGATGCACTGGGTTTTGTTAATAATTGTTATAGATATAATGAAGTGTCTGCATGTTTTCATCAATATTTTCTGTGTCGATCATTTTACATGTCAACCATTCAGTGCATAATCATATACATAGGTTCATAGGTAGGTACTAGGCTATTGGACCAAGGGCCTAAGTAAGCCTAGCCAACAAGGTTCCCTGGCTTACGCCACCCAAGAAAGTTAATTTCCTGTGCCCCTGTCGAGCAGAGCCAGAGAAGTGATCCTTGGGGTGTATTTCCTATTTCCCATCCACTTATCAAGATTTTTCTTGAAGAGCGCTTATGAGGAACTGTGCTTGACATAGATGGGTAGCTTGTTCCAGAGTATAGGAAGTCTCTGGGACAGGAATCTTTCCCTCCAGCATGTCCTGTTTATTGTGGTGACAAGGTTTAGGTCCCTAGACTGTGTAGCTCAGAGGGATTGGGATTTCTTTAGGTGTAGAATGTCCAACAGCTCTGGGTTTGACATAGCTTTATATGTTAGGCAAGATCTCCTCGGAGTAGGCGATATGCTACAGAGTAAAGCTGGAGTTTTCTGAGATGGTCAGTGTAGGGCATCTGTTTGAGGCTAGTAATCCTCTTTGTGAGGTACTTCTGTGGCCTTTCCAGTTGTTGCAGATGTCTTGTGAGGTACATTCCAAAAGGGGCATTGCACTCTATAATGGGTCTAATGAGTGCCGAGTAGAGGGGAACAATGACCTCTTTTTTCCTGGATGAGAACCCTTTTGTGATGAGGTGTGCCACATATAAGGATTTCCTGACTACTGTGGCAATGTAATTATCAAAGGAGAGGCTACTGTCCACCTGGGTCCCAAGGTCTCTTATCACACATTTGGCATTAAGTAGACTGCTGTCTATGTGGTAGTTCATGGGTACAGAGTTTTTACCAAAGGGGATAACAATGCACTTTTTGGCATTGAGCTTGAGGCCATGCCTCTGACACCAGGCATCTGTCTCAGTGAGGTCCTTCTGTAGGATGTCCACATCATTTGGGGACTCGACTATGGCTCCTAGTTTGCAGTCATCTGTGAACTTCATTAGCCAGAGGCCTTCTGTGTTAGCCTGTACTTCAGAGTAGATACCAAACAGGAGAGGTCCCAGGACTGAACTCTGTGGTACTCCACTTGTAACTGGTTTGAAGTCAGATTTGGAGTCTGCAACTTTTACAGTGTGGGTTCTGTCAGTGAGCCAGTTGGCAACCCATCTTGTGATGTAAGGATTTATACCTAGTTTAGTGAGTTTAGCTATAATTCCAGAATGGGGGATGGTGTCGAAAGCCTTGGCAAGGTCAAGATAGGCTGTGTGAACCACCTTACCCTCGTCTACAACTTTGGTGACTGCCTCAAAGAAGTCAATCAGGATCAAAAGGCATGATCTGCCTTTCATAAACCTGAACTGGGTGGGGTCCAGAGTTTGGAGGTTACCAGTGTCTTTGTTTATGAGTTCCATGATGATATGTTCCATGGCCTTGTAGACCAGGCTTGTCAGGCTAATAGGCAATAGTTCCCAGGATCAGTGGTGGCTCCCCCTTTGTGGAGTGGGATAACTGTTGCTGTGTGCCATTCAGTGGGCACAAAGCCTGACGTGAGACAATGATTGAACATGGTGCTTAGGTGGGGAGCCAGTTCATTCTAAAGTTCATGTAAAACGCAGCCTGGGATGTTGTCCGGTCCCATGGATGCTGTGTTTTTGGTTTTAGAGAGTGCAGTTTTTACCTGCGTAGATGTGATTAAAGGGACTCTGCATTCTTCCTGTATAGATCTGGGCCCTTTAGGGGGTGGGGAGGTAAAGTTAACAATTAACCTATCTGCCAGGATGTTGGTAATATCAGTTGGTTCTGTAATTTTCGTGCCATTGTGCTGTAACTCAGAGCAGATCTCGGTGTTGCCACTGAGATTCTTGACACAGCTATAGAATGCTTTGTGGTTGCCCTAATTCAATCAGTGGCAATCTTGTTTTCGTAGCTTGCTTTGGAGGATCTTATAAGGGATCTCAGATTCTTACTGAGGCTGACCAGGGAGCTCCTCACTCATGGGATTTTACTCTCTTTTGCAACAGTTTCTTCCTTCTGTTGTAGAGTTTGTTTATGGCAGGGGACCACCAGATTGGCTTCCTTTTTTTGGAGAATAGTGTCTTGGTTCTGTCTGGGATAGCACTATCCATCCACTCATGTAAGTGCTTATAGAGTGCATTTGTGTAGAATACAGCAGTCATAACTGTATTGTCCATCTGCATGGGTGTCATGAAGTCTCCACTTCTGTCTTAAGAAGCATGAAGATGGCTTTGGAGAAATTTTTTACCATGGTTTCCTTAATGGGGGGTGGGGGCGGGATGTGAATATCAAGGGTGATTAGCTTATGGTCGGATCTGACCAATGAGGAGTTGACTTCAGGTGTGGAACACCGGTCACTCATGTTGGTAATGATCAGCTTAAGTTTGATCTCCGTATTACTAACTCAGTAAAAAGAACTCATCAGAAAAGTGGACACCTTTTCCGTAGCAAGAAATACTTAACTAACACTGCCCGAATAACTCTCTCCCAGGCTTTATTACTCCCAACACTCCTGTACAGCTGCCACATATTCACAAACCTAAATTCTACACTTATTTCCAAGCTTGAAGCTGCCTATAATAAGATCACCAGATTTGCAGCTAACCAAACCTATAAGTCACACCACTGCTTAGCAATACAGCAACTAGACTGGCTAGAATTCCCTCAGGTGCTCCAACTATACTAACTACAAATCATCCACTCTATCCTCTATCTACCCTCCTTCTGCCCCAGCATCTCTACTATCATATCTAAATATTCCCCTGCTAGGACGCTACGCAGCTCAAATCAAGAATTATTAGACATCTACAAACCCAAAACCAAAATAGGCTGCCTTCACTATAACTATAATCCAGCTACATCCTGGAACCAACTCCCCTTGGAAATAAAATCCCTCTAGCATAGCAGAAGTTTCAAATTAGCCACAAGGAAATACCTAAAAACAAAATGGTCTTGCCACTGTAGCCAACCGCCCTGAAACCACCATCCTTTCTCCTATTTCACCACCTCACTCTTAATGTATCTCTAACACTATTCCCCTGCCTCTTCTACCTCTTCCCTTCCTCTATTTCCAACCACTCTTAATTCTTACAGTCTCAAAACAACCTACCTGTCTAGTCTGTCTCCTATATGCTACCTCCACAACATCTCCTACTAGCCATTCCTACTTTCCTATCTTTGTTTCCAGACTCCTATATAACTAGATCTTACCCACTTTAAATAAGCATCTGCCTAACTATCAACTCATTTTGCTCTAAGCAGCTAAAATAATATTGTAACTAGTCACATTTTCTTCTGCTAATTGTTTAAAACCTTGTTTGTAACAACTCACATACTTGTCTGTCAGTTGTTAATACTCTGTATAATTGAATTGCCTGAGGAGGTTATTTTTTCTCTCCAGGTCTCTGCTTGTAAGATCCTATAGCTGATTGTTACTACTATGTTACTAAAATTTAATAAATTGTTTTCTAGTCCAGAGGAGCTTTTCTCCCTGGGTCTCTGCTGAAAATGAGCCAAAAGCTCAGCCAGACTAACCCGGTTAACAAATGTAAAATAAATAAATAAATAAATAAAATAAATAAATAATGACTAGATCTAGGATATTGTTGCCCCTGGTGGGGGTGTGGATAAGTTGATCCAGGGTATTGGAATTTATGAATTCCAGAAAGCGTTGAGAGAAGGAGTTGGTACATGAGTAGTTTTCCCAGTTAATGATGGGGTAGTTGAAATCGCCCATTATTAGGGTGTTTGGTTGAACCCTAATATTTTCCAGTATATCAAGAAAAGAGGAGTGAGAATCCTGGGGCATGGTGGGGGATCTGTAGCAAGCTACAATTTGGATTGCAGTTTTGCCCAGAGTTAGTTGCACTTGGATAACCTCGGATGCATTATGCTGTGCAACTAGCCTGGAGGTGTGGATATCCTTAATGAATATGGACACACCTCCGCCTATATATATATATATATATATATATATATATATATATATATATATATATATATATATATATATATAGAGAGAGAGAGAGAGAAAGAGAGAGATAAAATATATATATATATATATATATATATATATATATATATATATATATATATATATATATATATATATATATATATATATATATAAACTACATGGTCACATGATATTGGGGAAAACATCTGTTAGAGGTGAAATGTAGCTCATTCAGCTGTGATCTGTCAGTAGAGCTGAGAAGTGTGTAGAAAGATTTCAGGAGCTGATGAGTCATCAATTTGACTCATCCAGTAAGCAGTCTACACTTGATTCATCCATTATCGCTGTAAGCAGTCTGCACTTGATTCATCCAGTATCGCTGTAAGCAGTCCACACTTGATTCGTCCAGTATCGCTGTAAGCAGTCTACACTTGATTCATCCATTATCGCTGTAAGCAGTCTGCACTTGATTCATCCAGTATCGCTGTAAGCAGTCTACACTTGATTCATCCAGTATCGCTGTAAGCAGTCTACACTTGATTCATCCAGTATCACTGTAAGCAGTCTGCACTTGATTCATCCAGTATCGCTGTAAGCAGTCTACACTTGATTCATCCAGTATCGCTGTAAGCAGTCTGCACTTGATTCATCCAGTATCGCTGTAAGCAGTCTACACTTGATTCATCCAGTATCGCTGTAAGCAGTCTACACTTGATTCATCCAGTATCGCTGTAAGCAGTCTACACTTGATTCATCCAGTATCGCTGTAAGCAGTCTACACTTGATTCATCCAGTATCGCTGTAAGCAGTCTACACTTGATTCATCCAGTATCGCTGTAAGCAGTCTACACTTGATTCATCCAGTATCGCTGTAAGCAGTCTACACTTGATTCATCCAGTATCGCTGTAAGCAGTCTACACTTGATTCATCCATTATCTCTGTAAGCAGTCTACACTTGATTCATCCAGTATCGCTGTAAGCAGTCTACACTTGATTCATCCAGTATCACTGTAAGCAGTCTACATTTGATTCATCCAGTATCACTGTAAGCAGTCTACATTTGATTCATCCATTATCGCTGTAAGCAGTCTACACTTGATTCATCCAGTATCGCTGCAATCTACACTTGATTCATCTAGTATCACTGCAAGGTCATATCATCCTCGAACAGTTACAGGACATAGACTCAAGAATCCTCCCTTGAACATCAACAGGCATCTGTCTGTAGGTACAACTATAACGGTGCACCAGTTAAGTAGGGAGTACATGAAATATATAATAAAGAGGTATTACATATATGAAAGCAAGGTAAGACCAACAAATAGAGTACTGATACCTTGAAGTGCACTGTAAGAGGAATGAGACATGAAATAAAAATCGATAAAAGGAGGTTTGAAAGAAATAATTATGAAGAAGCGAGGGAGAAAGATTCAATCGGCCAGAAGTGTAATGGTGGAATGTTAAGAAATGAACGGATGCAAAAAAGTGATACTATTTGAAATGTACTGTTAATAACAAGATTAAATTGAATGTT
>NC_056738.1:344904011-344998041 GCF_019279795.1 Protopterus annectens | reverse complement strand
ACTTCAATTGTGATTTAAGGGAAAATATTAAAAAAAAGGAAAGATATAAAAATACAGGCAGTGATAAAATGTGGTTAATTAGCTGTATGGAGCAAAAGTCAATGGACACATAAAAGAGAGCACTTTGTATTTTCGGTAGTCTTAGATGCAGATGGTGATACAATTGTGATGGGTTTTTCAGACCATTTAGCAATATGAATGGAGGTGATGAAAGAAAGGGAATATATTAAAACAAGAACAGGAACAAATGAAAAATTATGAGATGAAACTGGTGTGTGAGAAGTATTGCAGTTATGGAAGTGTCATATAACCATGAAGAACTTCTATAAAAAGTGGTTTGAATGGTGAATTGAAATTAAAAATAAGGATTTTTTTTTTCACTGGCAGGATGATGTAGGGAAAAGTGAAAATATGGAAAAATGTATAGAAATGTATTAGAGAATTTAGAGAATACAAGAGAGTATTATGATATGGAAAAATAAATATATAAAATAAATTAAAAAAATAAGCCATTACTGTTTAGGCAGAGATATTATTTTCATGGGAGAAGGAAGGCTGCATTTCCATATCTGGGTAAAATAGTACTGTCTTTTCCCAGTTAGGGGTCGCCACAGTGCTAATGACTGGCAGTGAATTTTTACGATGTCCAGTTGCCAACCTGGCGCCCAACATTCAAAGAAGGCACACCCACACATTCTCGCAACTATCTGCATGTGTTTAAGTTCACTCGACCGTAGGGAGGACATGCAGACTCCGCACAGAAGGCACTCCAGCCGAGAATAGAACCAGAGAACCTCTTGCTGTAAGGTGACAACTCTAACCGCTGCACCACCGCGGCTCTAATATCTGGGTAAAATAGTAAAGGAGGATATTAGTATAACGAGGAAAATTAAAAATGGAAAAGGAGAGGTAAAAAGAACACAACAGCAAATTATGAGTACTGTAGTACAGCATGTGGAAAATGTGTATAAGAGTAAAAAGAAGGAAAATAAGAGAGAATGGAAAGTAAAAAATCCAGAATGAATTAAGGAAGAGTTTGAAAAAGAAATTACTATTATTGAATTGGATGACGTACTTAGGAAAGTAAATGCCGATTCAATATCAGGCTCAGATAGTGTAATGTGTGGAATGTATAAGAAATGAACGGATTGCCAAATAGAATATTTTGTAAATGTACTGAATGAATGGCTGAAGGAAGGGTTTGTTAATGAAAAGTTATGTAGTGGGATTAAAATTTAAATGGAAAAAACGTGAAGAATTAAATAAAAAATGGGGAGCCATCATACTAAATAACAGAGATTATATCTTTTATGAGAATAACACAGAGGAGGATGGAAGAAAGGATGAGGGGTATTATGGAAGAAAGTATATATGTTATAAAAAGGAAGTGATGCCAACAATTGCTAGTGGTTATTAGAGAAACTGTACATATTATAAGTAAAAGGGATGATGTGAAACATATGGTAGGTGATATTAGCAAGGCATTTGATACAGTAAGACATGATGGTTGAAGGATGTTAAGGAGAAATATGGAATAGGTAACAGAAATAGGAGAGTGTGTATATCAGCATAACAAAAGAACAAAGTGAAAGTGATAGCATATACATATGCAGATGATATTGGATATTGTAGTTACTAAGAACAAAATGCGGATGAGGGAAGTGTTGGTTTGTCTGAATGGATGTTTAAAGGAAATGGGAAGAGAAATGCATTTATTCCTGCTACTGCAACGTGTAAAGAAATGAAAATCCATTTTGAGCTTCTAGCCTCTTGGGCAAGAGGCATATATGGCTTCAAAACAGTTACTACAGAACCTAAATAAAAGGAATGAAGACCTGAAAAGAAACAATGAAGAAAATGCCTGCAAAACGTTTTCCAGTTTTTCACTGGAAAATGGACAAAGTAAAAGAAATGAAAGAATAAAAACAATAAGGGATCTGACCAGAAAGGATCAACTGAATGAACTAGAAAAAGACACAAAATACATTCTGAGACATGATTAACCCCAAACAGATTTTTCAATAAAAGAGAAGGACACATTTCTAGTAAATATGTAGGAATTAAAGATGTTTAGTTATTGCCTTTGATATGTACAGCAAATCAGTTAAAAACTTGGTTCAGTATAAAAAGTAACACGTTCATTTCTTTTTAATGGAAAGCCTATATGAGAAAAGTTGAATACAATATAACAGCAGCAAACATGGAGGGGAGAACTGAAGTGCACATGGTATAACAAACACATTCAAAAAAATTCTTGAATAAGTTAGGTTAAGGAAAACAGCTCTTTATTTGTCAATTTACACTAAGTCATCTAATGTGTTTTAGTAATACATTTAATGCTTGTATATAGATTAGCTGTACTTGCACAGAATGTAAATGGTTTAACTGACAAAAAGAAAATCAGAGAAAGTGACAACATATATTGTAAACGTAATGCACAAATAGTGATGCTGCAGGAAGCAGACAAGCACGAAAGAGCAGGAATGCTTAATAAAAAGGGAGAGTTTTTGTGCGAGTCTGGAAGAGGAAAGGAAACGGGAAGTACCTTTACTTATGAAAAAGGTGCTGGGATAAACATAAGGAGATAAAAGTAACAACCTAGGTAGAAAAATGATGGTAAACGGAAGATTACTACAGTTTATATAGCCACCAAAAATCAAAAATATAGGATAGAGAGCAGATATTAGGTAAAGTTATGACCTTCCACCAAGGAATCGTAATACTGGCTATGGGCTAGAATGTAACACATAGCAAAGATGATGTTTCAGGAGGGCCAGGGGTTATGGGACTCCCCACAAAATGTAGACACTTGGAAAAGTACATGACTGCATTTGATTAATGTTATATCTGTAAAGCTCAGACCGATAACACAGAAGTTAAGACACAGGATTACCAACTGGTAGACCTGGTTTTGAAACCTGGCTGGGGTACAGCTGGGCAGCAGCAACAGCAGTATCTGCACAGAAGAAATGCCTAGAAATCTACTTCCATTATATGTTACCAGAACCCTATGGAGCCTACCTTTAGAGGTGTCATGAGTCAACTGCAACTCCAGGGCATCTAACTTTATTAATTTATGTTCATAAAATGGGAAACTATGGAGTTTACCTATTTCTCTGGAAAATACAATTGGGCAAGATTGAATAGATCCCATGTGCCTAAGAAACATAAGAACATGCTGCAAAATACAATAGTACTACCAAATCATGCACCACTGTAACTCTCACTGTTGAGTGGGGAAAGGATTTATGAAGAAAACCACTGTTTTTTTCAGTGCATCTCCCAAGAAATAATAGTTTCAAAAACTAAGTTGATCAAAGATTCAGGAGCAATGGCGAAAATAGCTCTTAGTAGAGAGTTAACAATGCAGACCCTAGGATGACTGCAAACTACAAATTAGAAATTTAATTATGCAAAGGGCCATGGAAATTTCGATTAATAATCAAAGTATACATCTGGAAGCAGTACAAAAGATCAAAGTATTACAGGTGAAGATTTTATAGAATGGAGAGATGGAATGAGTAGTGTAAGATGGTTAAACAATCAGTGAGATTATACAGAAAATTTAAATAAATACAAGGCCAATCATCTGAAAATTCTAAAACAAGTAAGATCCTAGAACAAATATTAAAACAGTAAACTGTAGAAAAACTGAACACCAATAAAAGTATTCAGGATACTGAAAAACTTTAAACAGACTCAAGTGGAAATAAAAATAATGGCCATATACCATAGTAACTTATATCTACAAGACATGGAGATGCAGCCAGATTTGGAATACATGAGAAGCCATTTACAAAACAAAGTTACCTAAACTGGAGCTAAATGATGAAAAAGGCCCTAATGGCTAGAAAATAGGAGGAAGAAATATATGACACCATTATATGCCAAAATGCAGGAAAATCACCAGGAACTGACAGTATCCCAAAAGTCTGAAAAGGGAAAACAGATGTAATAGTTAAAATTTGAAAACAGTTATTCAAAAGTATCATCTTAGGAGAAGTATCCTCCTTTTGCCAGTGGTCAGTCCTAGCGGTCATGCCAAATGAGGGGAATGACTTGACAGACCCTGGTCATATCAACCTCTCAGTTTTAAACCATGATTATGCAACAATACTAGCTAAGAGATCAGTAAAAATTTTAATGAGGATAAAACAGCCAGATCAATGTGATCTTTGCAGAGGTAAGACAGATGTTTGATACTATAAATAGATTGCTAATGATCCAAAAAGATGCTACAGGTAATAATAAAACATTAATATTAATAGGTTTAGATGCAGAAGCAGCCTCTGATAAGGCCATTTGGGGACTGATGAAAGAAACCTTAAAAGAATTTGGCTTCCCAGAAGAGTAGATTGCATTAACTTTTAAAATGTACAAGGGGTCTTAAGCAACTATAAACTGTGGGATGGATTGTCTGATCCAGTGCAGATACATGTCAATGAGGATAAGTCAGTGGTGTCCACTCTCATCACTATTTCCTCTTTAATTGGAATAACTGGAAAGGGACATCAGAATGTCAGAACTAGCAGGACACAAGTGTGGAGTCTCCCCAGAAAAGATAGTACTGTTTGTGGATGATATAATATATAAATAAATAATGAACTCAGAGCAAGACTTAGGGAAACTGTTTGAAAAATTGCATATATGCATTAAACTTGTAGGATATAAAATACATGAAGCAAAAACAAAGCAATAGTTTTAAAATATATACCAGCACATGATTTGTTGAAAAAAGTATCATTTCCAATGGGGTCATGACAAAAGCATAGTTAGGAGTTTGGGGGAAACAAGATGTGCAACAGGCTGCTAAAGAAAAGTGGGATGAAACTACAATGAAAATATTAAATAAAATTAACTACAATGAAAATATTAAATAAAAAATGGATAATGTTATTTATGGTTGAAGAAAGTAAAATGGGAGCAGTAAAACGTTTCCTGGTACTGCTGATATTCTATATGGGGCAGGCTTACTATTATCAGCCTTAGAAACTAATATGAGAAAAAACTAAGTAAATCGAGTATTTTCAGATGGATAAAACTGAGGATACAATGGGAGAAACTGATATTGCCTAAGGAGAAAGAAGGACTAGAACGTTTAGATCTTGAGTCTTACTTTAGAGCCACATATCTCAGACTACTTATTTTATTCATTTATTGCATTTGTTTACCAGGAAAGTCCACTGGGCCTAAAAGAGCCCATTTTCAGTGGAGGCCCAGGAGAAAAGCTCCAACAAGAACATAGACACAGAAAAAATTAAACATTAATTGGTACAAAAGTAGAAACAGTGTTACACATGGTGATTACATTAATATATAAAAAATATGTACATAAAAGCAGGAATTTAGTTGGTTTGATTACAGTAATATATACAGAATATATACATAAAAGCAGGAATCTAGTTGGTTGCCAGATGAATTCAATCAGAGTTATATAAACTGAGATATATTAATCAGCATTATTGCACAATATAAACAGATATTAATCAGCATTATTGTACCAGTGTCAACAAGTGATATAAAATACAGTAATAATGATAATAATAAATATGGAGAGTAGCAAAAAGCATAGGAGTTTGGTTATCATATAATGAGAAGGAAGAGGTTAGGTTATAGAGCAGGTGCATAGCCAGGAAGAGCTGAGATGATTTTTCAGTATTTGTTTGAAGGTGGTGGTGCTGCCTGTGTTTCTTATAGAAGGTGGAAGTGAGTTCCATAGTCTGGCAATGGTGAAGGAGTACAGGAGTTGACCAGCAGGTAAGGTGGGCTTTTCTACTTTTAGAAGTAGATGATTCTCAGATCTTAGTTGCCTGCTGGGTTGGTATTTGGCAAGTAGAGTTGAGAGAGCAGGACAGTCTGTGGGTCTGTAGATTATTTTGTGCACTGTAGTTAGTTGGGTAAATGAGAGATGGTGGGGGAGTTCCAGCCAGCCTAATTGTTTCAGTGAGTTACAGTCAGTGGCGGCTTGTGCCATTGGACTGCAGGAATGCAACCCCCCCCCCAGCTGTGGAAGAATAAAGAACGTTTAAAAATAAACAAAATATATTTACAATTAATTATTTAAATATTTACAGTGCTGTAAGTGAGTCTGACTGACTCGCAAAGTCCCAGAACTCGAACTGCACATGCTCGGCGAGTTCCACTTTTTTTTTTTTTTTTTAGTTTCAGACTGTAAATCTGCATCTGGAGTGTTGCAGAAACAGTCCACATTAAGGAGAAAAGGCATCAGTGTGATGCCCAGAAGTCTATGCGGTTTAACTGCACAGTGAAGTGGAAGGGGATCAGACTGCCACATCCGCAGTCACGTATGTGATGTGAATGGCTGGATGGCTACTAATTGGTGCTCTCTTCCCAAAAAAAAGAGCGAGAAACAAATCAGCAGGCCAGCTAGCACAGTACTTACTTGCTACGGTGCTACCGTTGCTGAAACAGCTTGTGTTATTTGCTTTTTTTTTTGGCTTGAGAGAGTTCATTCAAAGTCCGAACAGAGGTTACAGAGCAGCTAGCTAGCTTATTTGATTTCCTCCAGACCAGTACTTCAGTTCATGATCTGATCAGATGGAGACACTCATTTTTTTACTTTAAATTGAGGTAGGTGTCTGAGTCCGACTCCTCCAGTCCTAATGTCAATTGATAACTGCTCTAGATGTTAGGTATTGGCGATTTGCCAATTTTATAATAAGTTTGAAGATGCCAGTGCTTATTATGAATATTTTGTGTAGTTTAGTTATATTTGTGTGCCACAGCCACTGCCTACAAAAGCTTAGAGCATGTGCTCTAGTGTCTAGTCTAGTAAAGTTGTATATCTGCTTAGATGATTGTATCCCCATTATAGGAAAAATAAGAGAAAGAAAACTAGAGAATTAAACATGCTGACTCGGGGTAATTAGTAACAGTGCTACCCTTTTTGAATAACATACTGTCGTTTATGCAGCACTACTGTATGTGAATTCATAAGAGACTGGTTTGAAGACACTGGCTGTTGATGTTTGTGTAACAAGAACAGATAAAAGAATAAAAGAGAAATGGACAACAGAACTGTACTGCAGTGTTACATCCTCTGCTTTAGAATTATTCATATGGGAGGGACAAGTGTCTATTAGTTTTGAAGAAAAAAAATATATAAGCTTACCCTTAAAGTTGAGCTGTGAGTGTGACTATTTCCTGCTCTGTTCCTATGGTACATTACAGTATCTGCATGAGAGTTTATCAGTAACATGAACGTCCAGTATCTTTGTGGTTGTCGGGGAGGGGATGGTGGGATTATGGCAAACTGATTCAGATACAACCAAGATCTGACTTTTTTATGAGCTCTGCTGTTTGGGGGACTTGCAGTTTATTCTGGATGTCATTCATTTATGAAAAAAAGATACATTTATTTATTTATTTGTTTATTTATTTTTGCTTGTTTGTTTATTTATTTTACATTTGTTGACCGGGATAGTCCGACTGGATATATGTCCATTTTCAGAGGAGGCCCGGGGAGAAAATCTCCAAGATAATAATACACATTGAACATTTAGTAAATGCTAGTTTCAAGCAGATCACAGTCATAAGCAACACCAGCATTTAGTACATACAGTAATAACTTATTATAAAACACTTTGCAAAACATAATATTATTTTCACGTTATAGATACATAACATTACGTTCAGGTTTAAGACACAATGAGCAGCAGTTATACAATTGACTCTTCCTGAAATGGTGTGGTAGAAAACAGTTAGAAGTAGTTGAAGGTAAGGCACCCAAGTAATAGAGAGGTCACTAGTTGGGGTTGGTTTCTAGGACATAACCAATGAGTTTTGAAGTATTTCTTGAGTTTGTTTTTGAATCGAGTTAGTAAGGGTTCTAGGGTCAAGTCAGCTGGGAGTCTGTTCCATGTTTTACCAACAGAGTTGGCAAACAGAAATTCCCCAGCTGAGTAGTTAGATTTGTATGTTTGAACTAGAAGTCTAGTGGATGATCGCAGTGGCTGGGTGCTGGTGTAGGAGCTGAAAATATGTTTTAGTGCAGGTGTAATTTCTGGTTGGTAAAGAACTTTATGTGCCACTATTAGCTGGTTGAATCGCAGTAGACTAGGAAATTCAAGCCATCCTAGGTGGTTTAGGTTGTGACAATGGTGTGTCCGGTAGGCTGTGCCAGTAACAAATCTGGCAATGTGGTTATAGCAGGATGATAGTTTATTAAGATCTGTTTTGTTTAAGTTGGAGAATAGAGGTGAGGCGTAGAGAAGAGTTGATAGTAGATGGGAACATTGCAGTTCTAGCAAGTGGGGTAAGGAAAGGTTTGATTCTGTAAGGAGAGCCAAGTTTTTTATTAATGGTTTTGATAGCTTGATTGATATGCCCATCAAACTTCAGGTTGTTATCAACTATTACACCCAGTAGTTTAGTTTGGGCTTCTAGGGAGATGATAGTGCCATTGTTAGCAGTTATACTGAAGGATGGCAGGGGTGGTCCTGCTTGTGGGGGAGAAGAGGAGCAGCTTAGTTTTGTTGGGGTTTAGGATTAGATGTTGATTGGAGAGCCATGTTTCCACTGTATTGAAGGTATTTTGGGTTAATGTGAATAGAGTAGCTGGTGAGGTGCCAGAACAAATCAAGGTGGAGTCATCCACGTACTGAATGCAAGTAGCATCTGGGATGACTGAATGAAGGTCACTGATAAAGATGGAGAAAAGAAGGGGTCCTAGTATCGAGCCTTGGGGGACTCCTAATGTGATGGGTAGGCGAGATGATAGCTTGCCCTGCAGGTAGGATTGAAACCATTGGAGTGCGTGGTTGTTTAAGGAGAAGGCCTTCAAGGTATTTATAAGCATTTTGTGGTCAACCATGTCAAAAGTCTTGGATAGATCTAGAAAAAGTGCTGAGGTTAGTTTGTTATTGTTGCAGTTGTGGTTAATGACGTTAGAGAAAGAGAGGAAGGCCATAAGTAGTACTGTGTTGTGGCTTAAAGCCATGCTGAAAGTTGGACAACAGCTTGTTCTGTGTGAGGTAGTGCATGAGCTGTATGTGTACACACTTCTCCATAATTTTAGCTGGAGGTGACAGAATAGCTATGGGTCTAAAGTTTGACAGTTCAATGGAACTGCCTCCTTTATGGAGAGGTATGACAAGGGAGATTTTCCATATAGTGGGTACAGTAGCTTCAGATATAGCTCTGTTGATCAAGATTGAGATGGGGTATGCTATGGTGTCAGCAGCCTTTTGCAGATAGTCTGCTGGAAGGAGGTCGGCAGCCAGGATGGTGGGTCTTAGTTTCTTAAGTAGGCATGAATAAGTTGAGTAGGAACAGGTTGGAAGGTGAAGTAGGTTTGGGTGCTGAGTGTGGCTGCATTAGGATTAGAGCCATTGGGAGAGAGTTGGCTGGCTAGAGACTGGATAGTCTCTGTGAAGAAGCTGTTGACGTTATTAGTAATGTCTACTGGGGATTTGTTTGGGAAGCTGTGGGGGGTGGAGTGGTGGTTTGGCCTAGGTGGAGTAGTTTGCTTATTCCTGCCCAGAACTTTTGAGGTTTGTTTTGGTGTTTTTGCAGTCGATTGTAGTATTAGTTCTTTTTGTCTAAGGTTATGGATTTTTTGGTGTCATTCCTTAGCTGTCTGAATCTTAGTTGATCAAGTGGGCCTTTTGTTTTTCGGTAAGTGGCCCATGCTTTGTTTTTGAGTGAAACTTTGGTCTTGGTATCTTTAGAAAGCCACGGTGCAATATTAACTTTGGCTCTAATAGAGCGGCTGGGAGCATAGGAGTTAAAAATAGCAAGGAATTTGGTGTTAAAGTATGCTACTGCTTCATCTAGGAGGAGACTTTGTAGTACTGACCAGTTGCATGCCTTAAGTTCAGTTTGAAACTTGGTGAGAATAAAATTCTTGTTGTTTCTTAATGTTCTATAAGTGGGTTGGTAGGAGCAGTCTACTTTGAACTTGATTACATAGGCGAGGCAGTGGTCACTTAGGTCACCAGGCAAGTGCCTGATTTATAGGAATGAAGATGGGCATTGATGAGTATCCAGTCTAGGGTACTTTCCTTGTTATTGGGTTTTCCTGTCCTGGTGGGGGAGGTTATGATTTGACTAAATCCATAGAGGCGTATGTGGGTTGTGGTGGTTTCACAAGAGCAATTGTTACAGTCAATGTTGAAATCCCCAAGAACAATTGTTTCTTGGGGGTAACCAACTGATGCATCCTATATTGTTTTTTTCCTAATGTCTTACTGAAGTGAAAAATGATGCCTAAACCTAGAATTCAAAGTTTTTTTTTTTTTTTACTATGGCCATCCTGATTCCTGCTGCACATTCAGAAAGCATGAAACTTGGATCACTCGTGAAAGACTGCAGTTTGTCTGTGACATTAGTAGAAGTGTATTCTAAATGTCAGATGATTATTATTTTAATTTATGGTTTGGATATGATATAATAAATGACAGTGACACCAGTGATAGCCCTCTATGTATCTATTTTTATTTTTCATACACAACGTAAATTTTCAGATATGTTAGTGGAATGTCCCAGAACTGCTGCTCCCTTATGAACTTGAAGTAATGTCATTACACATGGTACTCTGTGCCTGCATCATGCCCTACCTTGTGAATCCAACGTGACTCCATTATCTATGTTATTTGTCAACTGAGGGCATGTACAGACATATTCAAGAGCTTGGCATAACTTCCCACATTTTTATACCCCATATGGAGGATAAGGCATAAATAGTCATTAGAAATTCTGGTTACAAAATGAATTACTGTCGTGTGCTGTGTCTTGTGCTTTGCTGTCTGGTAACCAAACATGGGCATTTCTGATGCATTTGACTATAGACATGAGAACTTTTTAATCCATGCTGTCTTAAAATGTTTTTGATATGCTGAATTCTGTACCATTTAATATAATTTATGTTGATCCCTGGACAACTATTTTAGGTACTGGAGTTAGATGCTTAATTGTTAAATGCCTCAAATTATACAACAGCAGTTATGTGAAGCAGATTCATCCCTTTTGTATTCACTCTTAGTATATGTGATGATGCTGTAATTCAAATACATTTATGTTCTTCTTGGAATTATTGTTTTTTGTGCAATAAAAAGACAGAAAATATATAACTATTAAGGAGGACTAGTCTCTGACTGTCACCTTACCGAACAAACCTAGCTACAACAAGCAGTTTCCACCAGTGCTTTATAGAGTCCGTTCATTTATTTATCAGTAACCCAGATGAAACAAGGCAATGTGTCAGACAAATGGACAAATAGCCACTATATGTTGTCACTTCTGCTTCACTTATCAGACTGCAGCCAAAGAAGGAACTTGAGAGCTTGTGTGGAAGGAATTGCGGGTGGGGTTACTGTACGATGTCTTCCTTGAAGACTGTTTTATTCTAACTAAGGCTGTAAGGCTGTCATAATGCCACCAGTCCGACTCACCACCATATAGTGGGCAAAATAATATTTCTGTCTTACATAGCCAGTGTAGTAATATATGTTGTTTAATTTTTGCTTTGGGAGATGGGACTGGGAAGATGCAATGATTCGAAATGAAAACGTTCAGCCATAGTCAGTAGTAGTAATAATAATAATAATAATAATAATAATAACAATAGCTTTACTCTTTTACAGTTTATAATATACAAGACTATCTTTCTACTAAAAAAAATAAAACTAGTCAGAACAGTGATAGCAATATAATTCTCCTAAAATTTGCTGACCTCTATTAGTGTGGTATTTATATTTATCTTGGAAATATCAAGACATTTTTAACCTTGGAAGGAAGTATACATGTTCTTGTAGGTCTAACTGTAAATAATTGGATCTAAAAGAACAAAAATGTGAAATTCTTAGGGGTGCTACCATGCTGTTTGTGACAGGACATGCAAATATGTAGTGGATGTGCAAATTATAAGCTGGGGTGATTAGTGACAGAGTTCTAAAGAGGGGAACGCGTCTAAGAGTGTCTGACTGAGCAAATCATATTTTAACAATTGCTAAAGTTAATGACAGGTGTATGTAATGGCTAGTATCAAACCTGACCCAGCAACAATAGGTTAGCCTTACTGCACTGTTTGTTCATCGGACCTAATTACTCTAATGGAATGGTCTCAATTCATTTACAGTGGTACCCATCTCACAATAATAAACGGCTATATAAAAAGAGTTTGTGTGTGTGTGTAATTTTACCTTTTGCTTTTTTGACTGCATTTTCACTGCAATCGTGGATTTTTTGTCATGTTGTGTAATACCATTGTTCTTCAGTAGTATTACATAAATGTAAATGCATTGTCTTCATATTATCTTCTTCTTTTGGCTTTTCCTGGTTAGGGGTCGCCACAGCAGATCACCTGTCCGCTCATGATTGGCAGTGGAGTTTTATGGTGTCGAGTTGCCAGCCCAGCACCCAACCTTCCACAGAAGGCACACACACACACACTCATCCTAGGGCCAATTTAGAGTGTCCAATCCACCTACAGCATGTCCTTGGGATGTGGGAGGAAACCGGAGCACCCAGAGGAAACCCACGCGACCACAGGGAGGACATGCAGACTCCGCACAGAAGTCACCCCAGCCGAGAATCAAACTGGAGAACCTCTTGCTGTGAGGTGGCAACGCTAACCGCTGCACCACCGTGGCTGCCCCATTGTCCTCATATTATATTGTTGTTAATGGAGCTTTTCTCCCTAGGACTCCATTGAAAATGGACTCCTCTTGGCCCAATGGACTATCCCAGTAAACAAACTGTAAAATAAATAAATTAATAAAATGTTAGGAACTATGGCTATATTTTTGGCTATATTTTGGTACTTATGGATCAGACATATTTGTTTGACAAGAGTTTGTCACACTGGAAGATGGCAGCTAGAAGAATGTGTAGATATATAGGTACTGCTCTACACTGGTTGTATTGCTTACAGGAAAGGAATGTGGATGAACTGTTGTTGGTGCAATAATGATTTATGTATATACTGAATTTCTACTTCTTAAAAGCAGATATACTTGGCTTTTTATGTCAGACTGTCCTTTTCTGCATCATCACCATTTTTACTATACGAGGGACTGGTTAAAAAGAATTCTGAATCCTGATTATAAATTAAATTGGTTATGTATTGATCTTAGTAATAAAAGGTTTAAAAAGAAGATGATAACCCCAAACATTCCCAGCCAGCTTCTACTCAGTTTTCAGTTTCAGCCTCATGACAGTGAGTAGTAAATTTCATATATAGACGGTTTTATAGTATTTTAAGCCAAGCTCCTGAGATGAGCAGATTAATAATTAACCATATATACTGCAATGGTTTAATACACTTCAGAGAATCATGCTAGCTTTAGGCTACATCTGCCAAAATAATACTGAGGTAGTTAAACATTCAATTGGGCCTTTTTCAGACAAGACCAACTTCAGATGGCACAAACTTTTACAGAAAGGATGCAGAGTATACAAGACATAACAGAAAGAGATTATACACAGTGTTAAGAGCAGAATAGGTAACTATCCTTATCAGAAGGATGTGAATTCTATTCCCACCCCAAAATAGCAGCCCAAACTAAATGGCTTTTTAAGTCATCAAATGATTTTACACTCTTGAATAAAGTTGGAGACAGAATGTCTAGAAGATGAATAGCGTGCTAGTCCCAGCAGGAAGACAGGACTGATTTTTATAGTTTTATGACAGGGCAGTGTACCCACCTGCACTGAGGATTAATGTTTCATATGTTTATTTTAGTGTACTTTGTTGTGATCATATTTAGTGCAACTTCCTGGTTATCAGGCTCAGCAAGCAGTCAGTAGTGACAGACATTTATCTAAAATAGCTGTTGATGTGCTTCCCTCTTTACAAAGAGCCTGAATGTGTTTAAGACCATAAGAGCAGAATTAATGGTGTGTGTGTGTGTGTGTGTGTGTGTGTGTGTGTGTGTGTGTGTGTGTGTGTGTGTGTGTGTGTGTGTGTGTGTGTGTTTGTGTGTAATATGTATGTATATGTAATTAAAAGAAATAAACTTTTATTATTAGTAATAAACAGTGTTTATATTTTTCTCATTTGTTGTACTCTATAACATTTTTCCCAGAAGAAGAGGTCTGATTGAGTGTATATAACAGTATTTCGGGGGGTGTCATTAGCACGACCACTGAAGTTCCATTTTTTGGGCAGTATTGTCTGTAAGCTCCTATAATTATAAGAAAATGAAAAACATAAGATTAACATTTTTAGTTAAGATAGAATGCTTGGGCTTACATTAGAATAATCTAAAAATAAATAAGCAGGCAGTGTACACATACATTGTGTTGTTAAATCAGTATCTGTGGTACTTCAGAATCAGTATATGTAAAATGGAATGCCTGGAATATCTGTTATGTTTACTGGTCCGGGACTGGTACTAAGTTAGATTTGCTTAATCATTTTGGTTCTGCTCCATATGTGTCCTCCTTTTCTGGAAAATTACATAATTGCTTAAAATATTTTGTGCACAGAAATAAGGAAATTACTGCATTTGAGAATGTTTGGCTATGACGATGGTTACAGTATGATGATATTTCGGCCATTTAGGAGTCTTTCTGGAGGTTAGGATATCTGTTCGGGCATTTGTATCAGTTCTGTGTCAGAAATAGGTATCTGAAATAATAGCCTGTAGTTTATATCAACTGAAATCAATAGCATTAAACACTACACGTCTACACTCCCCCGTCCCCACACGCACTTTCACGCACACACACTGCCACCACCAAATAAAGTAAGATCATGTGCAAGTTCTTGGCTATTGTGATGTGAAAGAAATGCAATAATGTAACCATGGAGATTTATTTTACTTAAACATTGTAGGCTGAAAGCAGGTTCTCTGGGTAGGCAGTTGGACTGGGGCAATGCTTATGTGTGAATAGCTGCAATTCTGTCTTGCTTTGCAAGAGTAATGTACATTTCACTGAAGTAAGATCGACCAGAAGCTCTGAAATCTGAGTATGGTTTATGTGGGGTATACTTACTTCATGACAGTGTCTTTTTTTTTGCCTTTAACCTGACAAGATCAAGTCATATACTGTGGGGTTGTCAGTGGAGATTGGGGCTGTGTGTGACTGGAGCACATGGCCCTGATGCTTACTGTTAAGTCTAGCTTTGCAAAACTATAATACTTTTAAAGTCTGCACTTTAAGATGAATGTACAATAAATTAGAAAGCTTACGAGTAGTTGTTCATGTATGTTTCATATCTGTTCATTGTCTATAGTGAATGTTTAAAAGTAAAATACATAAAATGAAAGGTGTACTTGGCTGGCACACACAAGCTATGACTAATGCTTCTGTCAACAAAATGAAAGTATGCAACGCAGCTGTTACTATTATTTGTACTTTAATCCTAACAGGTAAAAAGCAGCTACTTTACTTAGGTAATGGGGGGGTTTGTGAATTAATTGAGGTGAGTGGCCTTATTTACTGTATAAATTATGGATTTGCAAGATAACTGTTTATTTGGGTAAAGTCGGTTGTTGTGCAAGCCTGTACCTACCGTTTCTGTACAACGGACTAAATTAATGCAGCCATTAATATTTTCATTTTAATCCAGGCAGGGTCAGCAGATATTTTAGGTTGGCAATTGATTTGATGGCTGTTTGTGGATGAAATGTTTGGCACTGTAGCTTTGGTGTAATTCTGGCTTTGCAGAACTAATGAGGGGGGGTGCTGTTTGGAAATGAAATGAAATGAAATGAGTGGACATACTACTTATTCTTAATTTCAGAGTTACAACTACGATAAGCAGAGTGAGTGAGCAGAGTGTTACAGTGGCCTATCTGAAATCTATTAATTTTAGAGACCTGACTTTGGATGAAAAGTTAAGAATCAAGAGGACTGGAAGACCCACATCTGATTTAAAGATGGAGTCTCAAGGTACAAGTAGGTCAAGAACATACACACACAGCTTCAGCAACGCAGTGTATGACAAACAAACCTGGATCTGTGGTTGTGAGGAAACAAACAGCTTGTACTGCTTCCCATGTTTATTGTTCGGTGGAGAGGATGCCTGGACATCAAGGGGTATGAATGACCTGAAGAGAATGGAAGAAAAGTCCAGAAAGCATGAACAGTCTGCTAAACATTTTGACAACCAAATGAGTCTAGCAATGTTGGGAACTGTGGATATCAGGTCTCAGTTAAGTAGTGGATACCAGTTACCAGTGGAAAGACACGACAAGAAAGTGGAAGAAAACCGTCATCTTATGATAGACTGTACCAAGCTGTGTACTGAAGAAGAAGTTGCTTTAAAAGGCCATGATGAGTCTGAGGAGTCACTAAGTGCAGGAATGTTCCGGAGACTGATAGACTTCACCTGCAAGATTGATCAGAAGTTGGCTGAACACATGAGAACTTCAATTCTTTTTAAAGGAACATCAAAAACCGTTCAAAATGAACTCCTGGACTGCATGATAACAATATGCAGAGAAGAAATAAAAAAGGAGATTCGTACTGCAAAATTTGTAGTAGTAATTGCAGATGAAACCACTGATGTTGCTGGGCTATAGCAAATTGCCATCGTGTTCCATTACATTGTCAATGGGCAGGTGTTGGAACGTTTTTGGGGATACGTTATACCACCTGGACAGACAGCAGAGCATATTGCTGGTGTGATAAGACAGTTGAAGGAAGTAGTGGGAGACCAGCATGAAAAAGTGATTGCTCAGAGTTATGATGGTGCATCTGTTATGAGTGGTGTTCAGCATGGGGTCCAGGCCATCATAAGAGAGGAGTTTAAATATGTCTATTATGTACACTGCTATGCCCACCAACTTAATCTGGTAATGCAAAGAGCCACGGGGACATTTTTTTAACACTTGGTGGAATTCCAGTCTTTTTCTCTCGTTCAGTTCAAAGACAAGCTGCTCTGGATAGTATAGTATCACGATGTATGCCGAGAGTGTCAGGAACATGGTGGAATTTTAACATCCATACTGTTAATGCAGTGTACGAAAACTTGGAGTTGCTGTCGGAGTGCTTTCATTATTTGTACAAGTGTCCTACATCTGCTGCAGCAACTGTACAGGAAGCAAATGGGCTACTGTGAATAGTTGAAGATGATGAATTTAAATTTTGGCTTGCTGTTTTCCATTGTATAATGCCCCATGTTGACATTCTTTACAGGCAATTTCAGTGTCGTACCATAAATGCAACCACTGTTGAAAACGATGTGCATACATTTTTGAATTAAATTGATGGTGTCAGATCAGGTATCGATGGTATTGCAGAACAGTATCTACAGATAGAGAACGTCCTGTCAAGATGTAGATGAAGACCATCAGCTTCCCGACCACTGCATAAGACATTGTCGATTGCTGCAAAGGAAGTGTGTGATATCATAAAGTTCCAGGCAACATCACAATTTCAACAAACTGGCCATCTTCAAGCTTCTCAACTACTACTGCCTGAAAAGTTTTTAACATACATAAGAGAGTTTCCAGAAAATCTATTCACAGCAACAATAGACAACTATCCATTCCTGTTGAGGGGAAAACTTAGAACGGAACTTGGAGTGGTGTATCGCCATGAAGACTTTGCAGCAAGTGGCAGTACAGTCCAGATGTTAAAATTCTTAGTGGACAACTCATTAACCAGTGTGTTTTCAGAGATTTACAATGTGTTGTTGATTATAGCCACCACGCCAATGTCAACTGCTGAGGCAGAAAGGTGTTTCTCAACATTGAAAAGAATTAAAACGTTTCTTCATAGTACAATGGGGCAAGAAAGAATGAATGCATTGGCTATGATTTCCATAGGAAAGGAGTTAACACAGAGTATAACTAACTTCAACCAAAGAGTTATTGATTTGTTTGCACAAAATAAAGACAGACGAATGGACTTTATCTATAAGTAACAAACCTGAGAAATGCCCAGACGAACACAATAGAGGCTTTTATTTGGGCATGTACTACACTACTACAAGCACTTATTTGGAACCAAGAGAGGTCACGTGCATAGTGTCTGCTTGGGAGTCTTTAAACTGTCCCTTTTGAGTCTCCATGAAAAAGGGGGAAAAAAAGAAATCCAGTATGACCTGATGTGTTCCAGACCAGACCACAGCTTCTCTTCGGGTGCAGAAACCCAGTGTGACCAGATGTGTTCCAGACCAGACCACAGCTTCTCATCAGGTTTGCAGCATACTGCAGAGGTAAGTCTTCAAACCAACCTGTATATACATGTAACAATGTGCTGTGTAGAGTATTCAGCATGCGCCATAGTGACTAAGCATTTATTTCATGTAAATTGGTAAGCATGGCCAGCATTGATCCCACTGCAACATAGCTCCACCCCTTTCTAGTTGGACACTCCCCTTCCTGTTGGCATCACCCATTCAGCTGTCTGCTGCAGCCCCCTTTGATTTGAAGTCACCAGCCACCACTGGTTACAGTGGTTGGATGAGAATTTGGCCTTAGTGGCAAATTTGACTATTCTGTTGTAATACATATCAAGTCTGGATTTTGTAGAATTTTGGATATTAGTGAGGAGAGGGGCACAATAAAGTAGAGAGGGTAATAAAAATGTTGTTGCAAGGGTTTGTCTAGTAGAGAAGCTAAGAAAGTGTTGGTGCCTGTAGAGCATACTGAGCTTTTGGTGCATTTTTTTGCTGTTATTGTTTATGTGTAGGTCAAAGTTAAGGTTTTCATCTATAATAATGCCTAGTAGTTTATTGTGGGGGACATCTTCTATAGTGGTATTGTCTTGGGCTTGTATAGTGAAGAGTTCTTTATCTAGGGATTGGTTTTCTTAGGGGTAAAAATTATTAGTTTAGTTTTTTTTTCAAATTTAGAGCAAGATGATTGTTAAGCATCCAGGACTCCAGTAGAGGTGAGGTCATTCTGGGTGATTTGCTGGAGTTCGGAGCTGGAATTTGCAGTGCATGTTATTGTAGAGTCATCAGCATACTGGATTACTGGGCATTGTGGGAGAGTGGAGTGAATATTGTTAATAAAGAGGCTAAATAAGAGAGGACTAAGTATGGAGCCTTGGAGTACCCCTGTGAAAGTACTGAGGAAGGGAGAGTAAAATTGTTGCCATTTGGTGGATTGCTGCCTATTGGAGCGACAGCTATTGAACCATTGTAGGGTAGGTGGGGAAATGTGGAGGGTGGATAGTTTTAGAGAGGAGGATAGTGTGGGAAATGATATCAAAAGCTTTGGAGAGGTCGAGGAAAAGAGAAGCAATTATTTTATCAGAATCCCGTGCCCAGTTAACTGTATCAAGGAAGGAGAGGAGGGCGGTAGTGGTACTGTGTCCTGGGCTAAAACCATACTGAGTGGGTGACAGAATTTGGTTTTCAAGCAGGTGGTTAAGGAGTGGATGGATTTTTCCAGTATTTTAGAGAGGGGTGAGAGAATTGCTATGGGCCAAAATTTTGTGGTGTCTATGTTGGTGCCGCCTTTGTGTAAGGGGAGAATGAATGCGTTTTTCCAGATGTCTGGGACAAGGGATTCTTTAATCGATCTGTTAATGAGTATGCTGATGGGATAAGCTATAGAATTTGCAGCTAGCTGCAGGAAGTGTGGGGGTAGACTGTCGGGCTAGGGTACAGGGTTTAACTTAAGTAAAAGATTTTTTTTATTGTGGTGGTAGGTATGAGGGAGAATTGTAGGCTGGAATTCAAGGTAGGATTGTTTTCTAGGATGATATGGTCATCAACTTTCTTGGTGGTGGTGGTGGTGCTAACTGTAGGAAAGGTGGCAGTTAGGTTAGCTTTGGTGTCAATGAAGTAGGAATTGAAGAGGGTAGCAAGTTCAGTAGGTGTTTTGTGTGGGTCAGGGGTTGGGTTGCTTTGTGAGCCTGGGTGTAATATTTGGTTGATGGAGGACCAGAATTTTTTGGGATTATTTTTATGATGGCTTTGTAGGTGAAGGTAGTGGGCTTTTTTAGCACTGGTTATTAGACATTTTGCCTGGTTAGGGAGTTGCTTGTATTGTAGTAGAGTTGAGGGGTCTTTGTTTTTCTGCCATGATTTCCATATTTTATCCCTTGTGGACATTACTTCTTTGGTGGATTTTGAGAGCCAGCTTGCATGGTTATGTTTTATTCGTTTTTGGCGGGTGGGTGCTTGCCTATTTAGGATGTCTAAGAATGTTGAGTTAAAGAATCCAGCAGCCTCATTAAGTGGTAGGGACTTGAGGGGTTCCCAATTTACTTTAGCTAAGGTTTCATTAAATATAGATGGTTGGAACTTAGTCAAATTTCTGGTTGATTTGTACTGGTGTTGGCCTGGGGTTGGGGTAGTTTTGCGAAGGATATATGCTGGCTGGTGGTGGCTAATGGCATTAGGTAGCATGCCTGCAGTGATGATATTGTTATGGTGGGACATTAATTTCCAGTCTATTGTGGAGCCCCAATTGTTATTTAATTATTATAACTTACAGAAGTCCAATGCTATAGGCTATACCTCTCAACCTCTTAGGACAAGAAATCTGGACAAAGCCTAAAATAATTGGGGGACAAAGACCCAAAAATAGGGACATGTTTTAAATATTGCTCTTAAAAACTTAGAAAGTTGGTAGAACAACAGGTTTTGTGTTACCATGCATTTTTCTAAAGGATATGAATTCTGAAACTCAAATGACTGTCATTATTTTGTGACTTCAATCTTCAGTGATTTGCCAAAAAACACAGATTTTATGAGGAACACACCAAAAATATGAGGCAAAAATCTGGACATTTGAGAGGTATGCCATAGGCCTAAGTGGAAGGAAATGTTGTTGGATCAAGGAGGAGGACATCAGAGGTGACTATGATAGATGTATGGAAAAAAGTAGAGAAATATTCAGATAAAGAATATGCCAAGTATTACATAAGAAAATGTGTTAAATATTGGCACTAAAAATAGGTAAGAACATGGGAAATAGTGCCAATAGGTTACTCCTTTAACATAAATGTAGAAAGGAAAAGGGAAAAGGGCATCCAATTTGTGGAGGAAAAAGCACCAAGATCCAAGATTCTAGTAACATTTGTTACAGGGGAAGGAAATAAAAACCTGGGAAGAAGCAAAATTAACATTCACTGTACAAGGGATTGATCAACTGAACCATTGGGGATTGACACTATTACTACAGGAAAACTTAAGAAATGCTACACTTTGACACAATAAGACAAGTATAGTGGACTTTACAATAAAGGCAAGGTCAACTAATGCAACAAAAATACTTATAAGTAGAGGTTTCAGGGTTAATACTCTAAAAGAAATGAGGCAAGGATGGAAAGAAAGATTGGGAAAAATCTTTGGATAAGAAAAAGTAGGAGGAGTATGTTTAACCTCTAAGTATGCTACAAAATCAAGAAAATTCTGAATATTTAGAAATCTATATGCAAGTGTTTTTACAAGTTGAAGTAATTAGAAAAGATATTCCCTCAGAATAAGGGGGATATATTGGATATGTGATAAAGCGGATAGGGGCACATGCGCACATACATTCTGGGACTATGTGGAACTCTGACAATATAAATTGGAGTTAACATTACAGTGGCAGTGGGAGTTGATACAGTCCTTAAAGCTGGGGCAAGATAAAGAAAGCTAAATATGTCTTAAAGTGCTACTTTCCATATTGTCATACTTGCAAAAAAAGGCTATAACCAGAAAGTGGTAGACAAAGGAAAAACAAGTATATCTGAGGTGAAAACAATGATTGAAGAAATAAGACATACTGAATTGAGAGATAGTGATAAGAAGAGATAAAATTAAAAACATGAGTCTATGGGAAAGCCTAGATGGAATGAACAAATTAACTCAGAAAACTATGTATATTGGTCATGAATAGAGGATGCCTAAGTTGATCTGAGGGGTTACAAATCACCCACCAGCACCACAAAACAAAATAGTGAAAACTAACAATTTAATGTCTTTGTTGCAATTTACAGTACTTACGTATTATCGCAACCACATTCCAAACATCTCACGGATGTAGATGCAGTGCTGAGAAACTGCAATGAGCAGGTCGCAGATAATGTAACTAACTAAACTGGTAGTATTAAAGACAGTGAAACTGAAGTGATTTCTTATATGCGATTACCGTTTGCTTTCAGAGTGATAGTTAATATCTGTCCATTTTTTTGGCTTTGTTCAGGTTTTCTGTGCTAAGAAGTTGAGGGGTCTGAGCTATCCATTATTATTTTGAATGTCAGTAAGGCCCCACAAACCAGCTACACTGATTTCCTTTTCCCATGCTACCATTTGTTGATGATGTCTCCAAGTATCGGAAAACGAACAATGGTACTTACAAATAAGAAATCCCTTCAGTTTCACTGTCTTTAATACACCATTTTTCAAGGGACAGTGACAGTCAGATCATGAGCATCTGTACCATCCCATCTTGTCGTGCATCGGAGATTCATTTTGCACGTTACATAAGGATTACAAACTGCAATGACTGGAAATTGCACTTAAAAAATCAATGTCATAATTTAATGTCATGAAAACAGAAGTTCGTTTTTGTGAACCGTAAACCAGTGTCCCATCACCAACATTACTGTCATTTTTATTAGCAGCTTATATATGACTTCAGCAGGTACACAGTGTCTGCTATATAAAGGAAGAATGCCTGGTTGTTATGTAAGTAAGCCACAGTCTTAAACCATCTTTCATAAAATTTAAGTAATTGCAGCACACCAGCAATATTTTAGCTGTAAACATAAGGCAGGAGCCTTTTTTGTTGTTTTACAGTGCTGCCGAGAATGGGTGGTTCCAATAACATAAAGTGCTGGCGGGAATGCGTGGTTGCAATAATACGCAAGTACTCAATTTACTTATTGCATATAGTTAAGTGTTAAATAAAGTGATGACCAACAGGTAAGGTGTATGATGGAACCATTTAAAGCTTTAAGCCTTGCTAAAATGATGTGCATGCATGCAAGGGTAAATAAGTATTAGGCACAATAAATACTGTAAACACTAGCTTAAGCCTTCTGAAGAGTAGAAATACTAGAACTGTACTGAAGATCATTACGGTAACACTGTGACATAGTTCATAGGTTGTTAGTATTCCATGCATGGGAACTGCATTGTATAAACGGAAATTATTGCTATTATTAAATACTGATCATCAACAGCAACAAAAAATAATGTATATGCAGTCGAAAAAGCATGAAATATCTGACCTAACAACTGTCTTTGAGGAGGAGTTGAGAACTTCCCCACCTTTGTTCATGAGGCAGGTTCAAAAGACGGTTGAATGCAGATGTAAAACAAAACATAAAATTATCATTGTGCTGTGGAGTCTATCAATACAGACTCAGGAACAGAATAGCAGATATGTTTACAAGACATTAGTGGTCAACACTCATATGTACATCCACTAATGAGCAGCTTTTGTGACTTTTACTAAAACAATATTACTGTATCTTGGGGCGTTCTCCTTAGCCTGAGATACAGTGCTGTCCCAGTTAGTATATTTAAGCAAAAAATGTTTCTGAAGTTCTTTCTTGGATTTATGAAATTCAGACTACTGTAGGATTTTGTACTCTTGTGATTATAGCTATGAATGTCGGTCAGAAGACACATTTTCGAAAAGAAACCATGGCAAAGTTCGACATTTTAACACCAAACTTACCAATACTGCTATCTGTTCAGAGTGCCCAAAAACTGTAATGGTTATCATGCCAGCATAGTGGCTCACTGGTAAGTCAGCCATTTGTGGTCCTGCCAACCTGGCTTGTACAATCATTCCAGGTATCGAAAAAGAAAAGTTGTAGATAGAGCAGACTAAGTGATCAGTGGCCCTGGCATTGCTCTTGGGGTATGGCTCAATAGATGAGTCATCAATGGTACAAATGGAATGAAGAAAGTGTAAAGCAGACTTCCAGTGAAGGAACACACACAAAGAAGTCTGGTGAGAATGATTTGTACAACTGCTAGCACATCTGCTTTTAAATTATGCTACTACAGTTCCAGGCATTGGTGGCGGTGGCTCAATGTCTGGGAAAGTAGGAAAACCATACATAATGTCCACGCACCAAACATTCTACCCATATGTATCAACAAACCGCAGCATACCGACAGATCACCTACAAGAGCAAGGCCATCCAAAATATGGAATACCTTTTAATTGGAAGATTAGAATAAGTTTCAAATTACTGCAAGGATGTCATTCCCATAGCTTCTTTATGGAGTTGAGAGTGTAACTTTCTTTCCATGTGGTAGATTTAAGCAGCTTAAATATTCAATTAGGAGACTTATTGGGGGTAATAGAACCCTAGAGTTAGTGTTTGAATTTTTTGTATGTGTAAGCAACATGGGGAACCTAGGTCTCTCAGACTACAAACTATATTTTGCACGTGATATGGCTTGAAAACCTTCTGGTATTGAGAAGCAGACTGTTCTCGGTCTCTTGGAAGCAAATGTAGGTAGCTGAGGCTGGTGCACAGAATGGACTTGCCTTTTTTTTTTGATGAGAAGGAGACAAAAGCAAAGGCCTCGACATTAAACCCAACCACAGCGGTTACTGATCTGAATATAAGATGTTTAACTACATGTGGATAGGACAATTTCTTGACCCTCTCATCTGAGAAAGAATGAAAAGTGTAGCTGAGGTGAAAGGGTTTTTTCAATATTGTCACCGGTTGGTGGGGTGGGGGCTGTAATACATATTCAGCAAAAGATTTAAGCCTGATAATTTTAACTTCTTAGAATATTAATGGACCAGAAGTTCTGCAGGTTTGGCCACAAGTGACTAATTGCCTAATAAATCTCAGGAGTAGTGGTTAATCTGCTTGATATCAAGTAATAATGAATTCATCTAGCAGAGAAATAGGGCTCTGCAGATAATCAAATCATTTAAATGTAAGGACACCAAGGGCCAGATAATGGATGAAAATGATAATAAATAAATAAATTAATTAATGTGTGTGTGTGTGTGTGTGTGTGTGTGTGTGTGTGTGTGTGTGTGTGTGTGTGTGTGTGTGTGTGTGTGTGTATATATTTTTTTTTTTTTTTATTCCCTTGAAGGAGTTGCCAAAACATTTCTGAATAGAGGATCTCTGTGGTGAAAATATCTACAAAAAAACAAAGGCTTATATTCCCACTTTCTGCGTCTGTGAAATGATACCAGAGTTCATGAAATCTTTGCAGGAACACTTTTAGACAGAGTACTATATTCAGTCAAATGCGATAGATGTTGGATTTTACAGTGGAGAAAATAACTAGTTGAGCTGAGTAATTATTGAATATGCTGACTCGGCAGCAGGTAGAGTATACCACAGGGACTCTGCATAGATCTGTTGGTGCTGCTAAGCAGTGGAAAGTTTAAGGGTTTATCCCTGGACAAAAGTCATTACCTAACCATATATGAGTGGTGGAACAGGGTACCCCGGACAATAAATATTATGTAATTCTACAGGAGGTGAGGGTCCTCCCAGTGCAGTAAATGCAACATAATGCTACAAGGGGTTGTGATGTACTTAAACTAAAATAATTATTGTAATGATATGCAGCAGGGTAGAAGGGATATCCCTAGACAATAAGAATTATACAATGATACTGGATATCCTTTTACAAAAAGGAATTATGTAATGACATGCTGCAGTGGAACAGAGTGTTCCAGAACAAATGTAATGCTGTGCTGCGTTGGAAGGGTTTACAAGGCAGAGTCAGCTTATGGACATAACTAGCTTGTCAATACCCACCTTCATGGGGCACCTCCTACCAGCAGAGAGGCAAAATAAATCAGACCCGAGATGAATATATGGGCACCTATCCTTAAAGGAAATGAGCATATCACTCTGTTTAATATTTAATAGCAGATTATTCCAGAGATGGAGGAAGTAATGAGTCACAACCATAGCTCGCAAATCTGACACCCTTGGCCAACCCCCCCCCCCCCCAAAGGAGGTTTTCTACTTGTGTAACTGTGGCAAGCTGCATACACATTGACATTAGACCACAACTATGAATACATTCATTTATGAAGTTGCTGATATCCTCCACATTTCTATTGGCAGAAAGTCCCAGAGTACAGAAAGCATGAAGTGGGAAGCATGTGCATTATGGCTACCTAAACTGGTGATGGTAGCCCTTGTCCATGTATGCAAAGTAATGTGCATATACACGATAGAGGGGTGTAGGCAGTTACTGCAGTTATGCATACCACCACCAGGGTGAGGGCTTAGGCACCTATATAAATGTCATCATTGCTAAGGTACCGACGAGGGCACAAACTCCCAGATGTCTGACTGTACAATGCCTGCTCTGAACATTTCTCATACTAGCAGATGTAGGGAGCTCTCACAACTAGGGAAATGAATAGGCTTAACTGTCAGCAGGTGGGGGTAAGCAGCTTGAAAAAAAATCATTCCATTACTCCTTTGGACTGCCTAGTAAGTACGAAACCCCTTTTGTTGAGCTTTGTTTCAGTGTTTCTGGTTTACAATTACACCCATTGCTACTAATATAAATTCAGTCCTCTTTAAAATTATTTCATTTTGTTTCTTTCATTAACTTAATCTTGTTATATTTATTTAGTTAGTTATTTATTTGGAAATTATTCTAGGATAGTATGCAGTGGTGACATTTTCAGAAGCACACAATGCATACAACAATGAAGCAACAATTTGCTGAAATAGTCTGAAATGAACACTGTTCCATACAAAATGTATGAGCAAGCTATCCAGTTAATTACCACTCAAGTCACCTCTCCCATCATACATTCTGAACTCTTCAAACTTAATTGAATGGGTATAGCAAAATTAGCCTTCCAGAAGATAGGCAGCTCTGATTGGTGCTTTCAAGCAAGTACAAGTTAGAGTCATACATTGTCATGCAGTTACATTTTACTAAACCATGCAATCAATGGTTCTTCAAAAGGTGTCAGTAACGTGACTTCATGTCCGAACATGTGCTTTAAGAATCCCGTCTCTGCTTCAGTGCTGTGCTCTGGCTGAACTAATGATAGGCTGAAAAGCAAAGCTATCATTTCAAGGACAGCAAATAAATAATCACTGCTGTAGATGAAGCACTCCAAGTACAGCAGATCATAGGATCACAAGAGTTACATGGAAACTGAGCCAAGTGGACATTTCTGCCTTGCCAGTACCCACTCTTAGACCTTACCTCCTTTTGACAGGAGGGACAGGTCACTCAAACCAGGTGTAGATAATTTATGAATACCCATCCAGTTGACAATCTCCTTTTTGAAGGTAGATAGTGTGTCACATTGCTTAATTTGAAGAGCAAGTTTGTTCCAGAGAAGGAAAAAATACTGTATTTCATATCTATCCCTTCACCTTGTACAGTTGATTTGTTGGAGTAGGTTTAGATCTGCAGCCCTGGTGTTAGTAAGACTAATTTATGAAGATATAAGAGTTCCTGGACTACTGGATCTATTATGGCACTATATGTTAGGCACAGGACACCCTTAAGGAATTTATATGATACTGAATAAAGAGATATAGCTTCCAGTCTCCTCTGGTAGTTTAGGTCTTTTACTTTATTAATCATTTTAGTCAAGAACATTTGGATTCTTTCCAGTTTCTTGATATAGTCTGCAAGGTACATTCCAAAGGGAGCACTGTACTCTACAATAAGTCTAATCATTGCAGAGTACAAGGAGTTGTGGATTTCTTTTGGTATAATAGAAAGACACTTTGTTATGAGCTGTGCAAAGCAAAAGGATTCCCTTTCCACCTTTGCAACATGATGGTCAAAAGTGAGGGACCTATCTATCAAGTACCTAGGTCTCTCATAACCTTGTCAGTTTGAAGTAGAATACTTTCTGTGCTGCAGGAGTTAGGGGTTAATTACCAAAGGTGACAATGCTGCACTTTTTAGAGTTACATTTGAGCCCATTTTTCATACACCAATTATTGACGAATTTAAACTTCTGTGGGCATGTCTGTATGTTTGAGGAGGAATTGACAATAACTCCCAGGCTACAATCACTCACAATTTTTTTTTAACCACAGATCCTCATTTGATATATGGAGATCCAAGAAGTAAATACCAAATAACAGAGGTCCCAGCAGGGATCCCTGAGGGACTCCGTTGGTCACCTTCATGTTCTCTGAGGAAACACAACCTATCCTGACCATATGAGCTCTGTCTTAAGTCAGTTTGCTACCCATCTTACTGTATATACATCAGCTTGGTGTTCACTTAGTTTTTTTATTGTTTGCATTTGGTATGATATTAAAGGATTTAATGAGGTCAAAGCATGCTGCATGGACAGCTAGCCCACAGCCACACCTTGAATAGTCCTCTCGAAGTTAGCTAGATTTTTATTTATTTGTCTACCAGGATAGTCCGACTGGACAAGGTCCATTTACAGCGGAAGCCCGGGGAAAAAAGCTCCAGAATTATTTGTACAACAGTTTGAAAATCAATATCAAATATAGGAGTATCAAACAAATAACATATGTTACATTAGAGACCAAACTCTCATATCAAGAGACAAGTAAATACTTTCATATGTACAAGTAAACAGTAAGAAAAAACAAGAGGCGAGACAAAAGAGAAAAAAGAAGAAGAATACAGTTAGCATTGTATGTCTGGTAATGAAGAGGGTAAGTTGGAGGAAGGGTAAGAACAGGGTTGGAAGCTTTAGTTGGCTATTAGTAGGAAGAAAGTGATTAGAAGGTAAGTGAGGAGGGGATGACTGAGCACTTAGGTAATACAAGGACATAGCCAGGAATTTGTAAGACGTGCTTTCAATAACTTTTTGAAAAGTGGGGTAGAGGATGCAGAGGTAATTAAGGAGGGGAGGTTGTTCCAGGTTTTAGCGGTTGTATGAGAGTATAGAGCCTTCCCTGCATTATTGTTAGCTTTAGATATAATTAGCAGTGTTTTGTCAGTAGAGCGTAAGCGACAATTTGTTTTGTAGTGTGTGAGGAGCTGATTCAGGGCTGGGGTTTTTTCGGGGTATCTCAGTATGTTATAAGAAGTGACCAGTTGGTGGTAACTGAGTAGTTGTGGAAGTTCTAGCCATTATATGTTTTTTAAAGTTTGACAGTGATGGGTTCTAAGGGTAGAGTTATTGGCAACTTTGGCTATTTTGTTATAGCATGATTCAAGTTTCACAAGATGACTTTTTCTGGTTATAGTGAGAACTGCGGCTGCGTACATTAGTCGGGATATTAGGTAAGTTTGGACGAGGGTGATTCTTGCCTGATTTGAGAGAAACTTTTTGTGTCTGTAAAGAGTACCCATTTTTTTTGTTCACCTTTTGATTGTTTGAGCGATATGGACATCAAATAAGAGCTTAGTATGAGCAGTAGGGGTAATGGTGGTACTATTGTTAGAGGTTATGATAAAGGAAGGAGGGCTAGGTTTAGATTTATTGGGGGTGAAGATTAGCAGTTTAGTCTTGTTAGGGTTTAGGATAAGTTGGATATCGGTAATCCAATTCTCCACAGAGTTGAATGCTTCCTGGGTGAGGTAATTGGAGAACTGTGGTCAGGTGCTGGGGGATAAGATAAATGTAGATGTAGTGGGGGCAGGTGGAAATTGGGGGCAGGGTAGGGGAGTGGAGTGAGCCAAGCATAGCGAGACGAACGGAGCGGGGCCCTAACCAGACCGCGAGATTGCAGAGATAAACTGTGAGCCAGGTTAGGACAGAACAACAGTACACTTAAATGGCTTGCTGTAAGTTGCGGGTTTCCTTACAGTTTACTTTACTTTTGGTATAAACGTTCACAGAGGGAAGCCTAATTCTAAGGTTGCTAGTGCTATGGACACCGCGCTGAAATGTGCACAACAGCTTCCCAGACTATATAATAAGCAGAGTAATTATATTAACCTTGATTCCTTGTCTAGGAATTATAATGTACAGTTCTGTTTGTTAGGTCCTTTTTTGTGAGTGGAAGATAGTCCACTCATGTTTTCAGCTGGATGGAAGCAGCAGTCCCTTAAAGAACGAGCCTTACAGAGGAATGAACTGGGTTGAGAAAAAAAAGTGGGACTGTATACCTAGGGAGGAGAAGGAGATTAGGTATAGGTTAGTATCGAGTAGAAGCACTAAAAATCTACTGAAAAATTGATTATAGTCCTCTGCCTACAATACAAGACTCGAGCGAAAAACAGAACAGTGGAAGCACATTTGGAAAGGATTATTACAGTTGCATAAGACAAAAAATGTGTGGCACTGTGTTTAACAAAATAGAGCAAATTAGATTAACAACACTATAGTGTGCACAAAGCCAGGTACAGTTCTTACTTCTCAAAATTGTGACATTCCTTGTTCTACATGCAAAGCCAGGAGCTTGAGCATTACACCGAGGGCAATTAGAAGATGCAGAGTACCTCGTACTTATTACACCTGCCCTCAGTTAGTGATAGACCTGCATGCCATATAGACAGTATAATACATGTTAATGGCTGACAGAGACTTTTATATGTTAGTTAAAGTTCTTTAGAACTTTTCCAAACATTTCAAAACAATGTCTTTAGACTATCATATCCCATTTGTACTGTAAAGTATGCAGTTAAACTTCTAATATGAGCCAACACTAGTAAGTTGTGATCGCGTGTACAAAAATGAACAGCTAAATCTTTGAGATAGAACAGCACCCTTACATCTAGTTGCTAGTCATTTAACATGAACAGTGAGGTTTTCAAAGTACACTGTGGTCCTTTTAGCAAGTATCCAGCAAGCTTAAGCCCTACTCGCAGGTATCTACAGTCAGAAGCCCCAATCACTGCTTTCCTAACTGATACAATTCCTCTTACAGTTTGCTACCCAAACACTTCTTCTAATATAAAGGCAACACATAGATTAGTTGTCTAACAATTACTTACATGTAGCTCAATCATTCCTAAGAAATAACAGTGGATATTTACAAAAATCAGATATAATGTCCTTAACGTGGGTTCCGCAGGCACTAGCAGCTTCAAGAGAGGTTTAGAAATGTCGCGAGGTACAAAGGTTAAAAAACCTTGCTTTCCTGACTATTGGTTGATAAGGGTAACAGAAATATGATAGGAGTGCAGTGTTGTTACGTATTCCAACCAGACCGCGAGATTGCAGAGGCAATCTGTGAGCCAGGTTAGGACAGAACTACAGTACACTTAAATGGCTTGCTGTAAGTTGCAGATTTCCTTACAGTTTACTTTACTTTTGGTATATAAAAGTCATCAAACAGAATCTGCCCTTAAAGCCAAACTGCTAAGGGTCAAGTCTGATAAGATTTTTGGCATCATCCTTTATCATAGGATCATAGGAGATTACTAGGCTTTCGACTTGGAGGTCATTTTAAGCCTAGCCATTTCAACCCAATGTAATACCATAGTGGTACTAGTCAGTACCCAAGATTGTATTTAGTGATGACTGCCAATGTCCAGGAGGGTTGTGGGCTCTACCCAGATAAGAATTTATTGTGCCCCATCCACTCATCTAGGTTCCTCTTGAACAGTGTCATAGATGTGCTCTGTTTCACATGAATCGGTAGCCTGTTCCAAAGACATGGTAATCGCTGAGAGATAAATCCATCCCTCCAGCATGTCCTATTTAAGTCACAGGCCATATTTAATTCCCTGGAATGGGCAGCCCTAGACCCCTTTGATTTACGGATATACAGTAAATTCATTAGGTTTGGTCTTTGGTTGCTCTGCAGGCCAGTCATAAGTCTCCCCTAAGAAGTCTATATGATACGGAGTATAGTGACAGGGATTTTAGTCGTTCCATATAAGGTACATGCTGGAGGCCCTTGATCCTCTTTGCAAGAAACCTCTGAGGTCTCTCTAATTGCTGTAGATGCTTAGTATGGTACATACTGAATGAGGTGCTATACTCAATTATGGGCCGGATAAGTGCTAAGTATAGGGGAAATATAGCTTCTTTTGCTCTCGAGGCAATGGTTTTACTAATCAAGTGAGCTACATGGAAAGCTTTCCTTACAATGGTAGACACGTGGTGGTCGAAGTTAAGTTTGCGGTCAACCTGTGATCCCAGGTCTCTTATCACTTCATGGGCACTTTGGGTATTGTTATTGATTTGATAGTGTGAAGGGACATTGTTTGTGCTGAAGGGAATGATGATGCATTTCTTTGTATTCAGTTTGAGACTGTGACTAATACACCAGTCGTCGGTCTGTGTGAGACCATCCTGGGGTATACTGACATAATTTTGGGATTCAATGATTACACCTAGTTTGCAGTTGTCTGAAAACTTGATCAGCCACAACCCTTTAGTTCTGACCTGAACTTCTGAAAATTATATACCAAACCATAGGGGACCCAGTAAGGACCCCTATGGCACCCTGCTGGTAACAGGTCTGCTGGCTGATGTGGAGTCAGCCACTTTGATAGTGTGTGTCTGGTTTGTGAGCCAGCTGGCAACCTCTGTAACAATGAAGGTGTTTACATTCAGTTTGCTAAGTTTATCAGTAATGCCTGAATGTAGGGATTGTGTTGAAAGCCTTTGCCAAGTCAAGGTATGCTGTGTGCACAGATTTACCTTCATCAATGCCCTTGGTCACGCTTTCAAAGAAATCCACCAGATTTAACTGGCAGGATCTGCCCTTCACAAAGCTAAATTGGGTAGGGTCCAAGGTTTCAAGGTGACCAATGTCTTTATTTATGAGGTCCATAATGATATGTTCCATGGCTTACAGATGAGGCCGGTCAGGCTTATGGGTCTGTAATTCCTTGTATCTATTGCTTGGCCATCTTTGTGGAGGGGAATAACGGTAGCTGTTCTCCATTCTGCAGGAACAAACCCTGTGGTTAGGCTATGACTGAAAAAGGTACTTAGTGGTGATGCTAGTTCATGTTTTAGCCTGTATAGAAAACAGCCTGGGATGTCATCTGGTCCCACAGAGGCCATGTTCTTTGCCTTGGACTGGGTTTTGAGGACTTGCCCTTCAGATATGTAAGCTGGGGGAAGTTTTGGGGAGGGTTTGTTGTAATTTAGGAGGGGATAAGGGAGTGAAATTTTCACCAAAGCTATCCGCTTGCAGGTTCGCTGTCTCTGTGGGGTCAGTGTTTGTGATACTGTTGGCCACCAGTTCTGCACATGCTTGGATCCTACCCTTTAGGCTACATACAAAACTGTAAAAGCCCTTGTGGTTATCTTTGCAGTACTTGCTAGATTTCTCGCAAAGGAGCTCTTGGATGATTTGACAAGTTGTCTTATTTGCCTGTTAAGGCAGAGGAGGGTGCTCTTCCATTGTTGAGTCCTTGTCTTTGTTTTCTTGGACAGCAACTCTTTGCTTTTATTTCAGAGTTTGTTGATGCTGGAAGTCCACCATGGCAGCTTGATTTTACTTGTGGCTCTGGTCTTGATTCTATCTGGTACAGCCAAGATTATAACTTATGCAAGTTATTGTGCAGGGTTTTACTGCAAGCTTTGGTGTAGTTACCACTTTCAGCTTGGGGAGATGCTTGGAATTCATTTATACCTTTACTGAACAGGGTATAGTCTGCCGTGGTGAAGTTTTTAAGTCTGATTTCACCCTCTCTGGGTTCTGGTGTTAGTGTAAGTTCAAAGGTGACTGATTCGTGGTCAGTATTAACTAATAAGGGTCCAAGAGTTGCAGCAGTGCACCTGTTTGACATGTTGGTGAGGACCAGATCTAGAATGTTTGTTCCTCTTGTCAGGGTATTGACAACTTGCTCCAGGGCATTTGAATTCACTTAATCACAGAACTTTTGTGCTAGTGAGTTTGGGCTAGAGTAGGTTTCCCAGTTGATGGTGGGATAATTGAAATCCCCCATAACCAGTCTGTTCGGTAGAATTTGGATTGTCTTCAGTTTGGTTAAGTAAGCTTCATGAGTGTCGTGATCCCATGGAGGGTGATCTATAACTGGCTAGAACTTAAATGGGGGTTTTACCCACTGTAACCTGGACCTGGAGTAACTCTGTGGAGTTGTCCAGTCTAACTAGACGTTAAGTGAATATATCTCTAATATAGACTGAAAAACTTCATCGTTTGGTTTTCACATGTTCCTTTTGCAATCTAAAGATGTGGAAGGCATTGTAGCCTTGCAGAGCCAGGGTACTCTCTGAGGCCTTAAACCAGGTTTCTGTGACTGTACAGACATCTACATCTTCTAGTGATAGAACTGCTTCCAGGGAGTGCAGTTTTAGGTTTAAGTTCCTAGCATTTAGCAGCATGACCCTTATTTTGCTCTGAATGGTTAATTTCACATTGGTAATGCTGTTTTCGAGACCTTCCTTAAAAAAGGTACTATGGGGAAGGCAAGAGCCTTTGCCAGCAGCTGAAAGCCTAGGGGTTCCAGGTGCAAACCATCTCTGGCAAAGCAGCGAGGTTTCTCGACCATGGCTTCCCAGGCAGACAGGAACTGGATCCCTTTGGAATGACACCAAAAACTAAGCCAGTTATTGAAATCAATTGCTTTTTGTTTATACTGTGGCATCACTCTAGGTGAAGGTAGTATGCTATTCAAGGCTAGGGACATACCTGCCTGGGACACATACTCAGAGATCTTCCCCATGTCTCTCTTCTTATAGTCCAGTGAGGTACATCTCAGGTCATTCACACCAACATGAACTATGACAGAGTCATAACGGTACTTGTTGCTGAGAGACCTGAGTGCATGTGTGATTTGGCAAATCCTGGCACTGGACAGGCAGCCGACAGTGACTTTCTCCTTGTCCAACCTGGTGAGTGGGAGAGCCGTGTCTCTCACTATTGAGTCTCCAATGACAAGAAAACTTGGTTTTTGAGTGTTACACTGTACGAGCATGGTGGGTGAAACACTGGTGTTGCTATGTGCCATGGGTGCTGTGGAGACTGGATTAGCTGTAGCAGACATGTGTTTTGGAGGTTTCTGATGTTTCATTAAGTTTTTTGAGAGAACCTCCACTTATGTGGATTTACGTGTTTGATGTGTACTATGCGCATGAGTAATGGTATTTGTATGAGTACTGGTACTATGTGAATATGTAGTGGTGGGTGAGTTGACAACCTTCTCTGTGCTACTGTTTTAAGTGAGAGAAAGCATGGATTCTAGATTCTTGGTGTAAATACATCTCTCGCAGTTTGTACTAGACTGTGTTATTAATAGAGGGTTGCCTGTGTACATGAGGCAATTGCTACACTGCCTCAAAAGACCCAAGTCAACAAGGCTGGCAGGAGAAACAAGGGTAGTCCAACTGTCCACAATGTTAGGTTGAAGACTGTTGTCACTAGGGGTGGCTTTTCAGAAATGATCACAGAGGAGCTTGGTGAATGGATATTTCTGGCTTGGTTTTAAGGGAAAATTTGTTGAATTTTACTGTCTGGTTTTGATGCACAATTCAGTGGTACTGCTCAGATGCAGGGCCTAACAGCAGAAGCTAAAACTGGAAAAAATACACTAACAAAATTCAAAAGGACCAATGAGGATGCTTATTCGAAGCCCTAGACCGGCTTCCCATTACCAGTCAGGTGCCAATCAAACACAATTCTCTCATAAAAGTGAAAACAGACTTCTTCCAAACCATGATGGTCTGGAAAACGTGCTCAGAACAAACAAACCACTATAAACAGTTCCAGAAGCAGCAAGCCTGGATTTGGACTATGCTGCAGCTACTAGCTACCCTAGTTTTAGAGGGAAACACTAGGGAATATTTAATACAGCAGAAAAATAGCAGTGAGACACTGAAAAAACATTTAAAACAGCAGAAAATCAGCCAGGAGGCACTAAAGAATGATTTAAACAGTTCAGATCAGTTATATGTTTGATGGCTTTGAATAGAAGACTTGTTAGACTGATAGGTCTATAATTTCTAGGGTCAGTGGCCAGGCCACCCTTATGAAGTGGCATCACAACTATGTACCATACCTGTGGGACAAAGCCTGTTGCTAGGCTAAGGTTAAAGAGATTAAAGAATGGTCCTGCCAATGCTTGATTAGAGCTATTTAGTTGGCAACCAGGAATGTTATTAGGCCTCATGAATCATTTATTTGTGTGTGTGTGTGTGTGTGTGTGTGTGTGTGTGTGTGTGTGTGTGTGTGTGTGTGTGTGTGCATGTTTGTGCATATATATATATATATATATATATATATATATATATATATATATATATATATATATATATATATATATATATATATATATATATATATATATATATATATATATATATATATATATATATATATATATATATATATATATATATATATATATATATATATATATATATATATATATATATATATATATATATATATATATATATATGGATCTACTTCAGTCAATCTACTATTTCAAACTGTTGATCATGTGGACCTTTTGGAAGTGGAAGGAGACATCCCTAAGCTTTCACAAAACCGTGAACTACTGCGGCAGCTGAAAGTGAACTGTTTTAGAAAACCGGGGGTAATTATTACTGCTCCATAAAAAGCATACTAGAACTCAGAAACTGCCTCACTGTTTAAAAGACTATTAAAAGTCTGATATGGGACTGATTAATGCTGACATTACACACTTTTATACATGTTAATATTGTTATAAACAAATAACAAAGATAAATATTTTACAATGAAAATAAGTGACATTGGTACTGTTTTCTGATACTTTTACTCACATAAACTAAGTGCTTTCTTAATTAGATGTGATTATAGCTATGGTTTTTCAGCCTACTTAGGTGTTCACCTGTAGATTTATACACATGTTCACTTATATTATGATATTTTTTTACACGCAAACTTGATGAAGTATTTATTTGGTACAAAAGCGATCTTTGTTAAAAATGTCTCAGTTTATAAGTTACTAGTATTTATTCTGATAAATGTTTAGAGGTAGACCTTTTTGTTAGTTAATTAGTCATTTTGTTAGTGAGTTGTTTTTTTAATTAATAAATTTTGGATTAGAAGGTTAGCCTTAATAAGCTGTTCTTTTATTATATAGTTTAATTTGTCTCTAGCTTTTTAGTTTCAGTTCTAAGGTAGCACAGTCTCAGTTTACATTAATGTGTTAAGGGTGAAGGGGGCTTGATTAAAGGAATGAGTTTAACCACTCCCTTCCTCCGAATAACCTGATTATATATAAATAATGAATGTCTTTAATACTTTTCATTATACTCAACTAGGATCGCTTGTTTATGTTTCAGTAAAGCATATTCCATTTTTAACTCAACTGTGGACTACCTATTATTTTATTATTTTGTAGTATGTATTTTAAAGTTAGAATTTAATTACTTCATTAGTGAACTAGGTGCATAACATATTTCAAGGAGTGAACTTCACACCCTCCACACTACGAAGTTTCTGCTTGGTTTGTTTTTGACCCATAGGTTGCATACTGGGTTTTCTGACACTTTGAGGGACACCATGTATTTTTCTTTTTGTTATTCCTTACTTTCCTGACATTTATCTTTAGCTTCTATTGCTAGTCTAAGTACGCTTGACGCCACTGTTTTCCTGTTGGCATTTTTAGTTTCTTAGCTACCTATCTAATGTTGTCCTTGATTTGAGTGTCTTGTTTTTCTATATGCATTGTGGAGTTTCCTTCTTCTACTGTATAGTTTGTTAATCTTTGAGGACCAGCATACTGGTTAGCTTTTAAATTCTCCCTTTTGTTTGGATTTAGTTGAGGCTGCCATGTTATGTATTTATCCAGGTGCAAGTAGAATTTGTAAGTATAAATCCTTGCAGGAGTGACATTTTGTGTAATACCACCATACTCAAATTTGGAGACTGCATCATAAAATTTTAGGAGATTGGTACTTTTGAAATCCCTGAATTCTATGATGTTTACATCTGTAAGTTTGGACATTTTAATGGAGAAAGTTACAAGTTTGAGACGGGACTTAACCAGTGAAGAGGATACCAAGGGGACTGAACGTGCAGATGTTAGGTTTGTGAGGACTAAGTCAATATTTCTTAGCAAACTGATGTAGGGAATTCTTGTTTATGTAACCTAAGACTTTTTTGTGCTTATTCTGTATTGGTGGTATAGGTACACTAGTTAATCATTGGATAGTTAACTGTTAGAATAATAGCGTATCTACTTACAGGGAGTTCATCTAGAATATGTAGGAATCTTGTACGGCTTTCAGGGAACACAGAGGGAGTCCTTGTATCATGCTATGATAAAACAGTCAATCCTATTTAATGTGACTTGAAGCTCTGTAAATTCCACTTGTAGGTCTCTAGGTAATGTAGTCTCTAACAAATACTGACACAAACCACAGTTTCCATCAGGTCTAAGAGATGGTAAAATCCAGGTAATGAGGGCATGTTCTCAGAGCACTTAAACCAGATTTCTGTAACACACACATGGATGTGCTCACACACACATGGATGTGCTCCAAATGCAGGAGGGCCTCTAGGTCTGACAAGTTGTGCTTTAGACTTATGGCATTGAATAGAGCCACCTTAATGTGGTCAGGTGGTTGGTTTGTTTAGGTAGTTAGGCTGGGAGAACCATTAGGTGTATCCTGCCTAACAAAGGCATAATGTGGGCAGCAAAAGTTTTCACTAGAATGTGAAAGCCTTAGAATGAGAGGTGCAATCCGTTCATGGTGAAGCAAGCACTGCTATCAAGTATCTCATCCCAATCTGATGCCTATGTGATCCCCCTAGAATGACACAAGCTATTTAGAAAGTTGTTCAAGCCAATTTTTGTTATATTTTAGCATCATTCTTGGTGCTGAAAAAAGGGACAGATTTGGTGAAGGTCTGTTTAGACATATGCCAGCAGAGGGTTGGGTTCATACTAAAACAGGGTGGCCCTCAGCAAACGTCCCTTTTGTCCCCATTAATTTGGCCATGGCATGAAGACTCCTTCCCTGAGTAAATGCCATGAGTTTTGCTGCTGTATGATTTATACCTTGATTACATTCATTAAAACAGATTCCTTAAGAGGTCTTCAGATGGGAGGGGACTTCCTTTTGATAAGAGCACTGGATAGTAGACTTATGAAACATTGAGCAGTGAGGCTACTGAAAAATGAGTAAGTACAGTTAGTTATTTTTTCATTTTTAAATGTGGAAAAAGTCAGTTACATATGTTAGTCTCCTGAGGGGAAGTACTCTGATGGCATGAGAGAAACGTGACTGGATTCTGCTTACATCTCAGAGGGGTCCTACATGTTTTTTTTTTTTTTTTTCCCATTCTGACTGTTTGGATTAGTTGGTTGCTGAACTGCAAGCTGCTATGAAAGAGTGCATTTTTACCTGGTGGAGCTAAGTGAATGATGTAGCCATTTCCGATATATAGTGCCCAGTGCTGGTAGCCAATTCGAAAAATTTCAATCAGATCTCCTGGCTTTGGTTTATCAGAGTTCTAAAGGAAAAAAAAAACTTAGTTAAAAGGAAATTATCATGATGAAGGTTTGCAGAATAAACAGTAGGAAAAACATCACTTCCAGTTTTTATTTAAGAAGATATCTGACCCATCCCTGCCTCTTATTTGACATAATTTCTAACACTGTCACACATTTCATAACATTGATAACCTTTGTTTTCTTCTTGTAAAACTTTTACCGTTATCTGTCACTAAGTAATTTTTGTTGCCCTGAGGTCTAAGCCATAAAAAAATCTTAACTCTACTCCTCTTTTTTCTTCCACCCCATCTTCCTAGGACCTGCCTAATAGTTCCTCTACTTGCACCCAATCAATCCATTCATTCCAGTGAGGCAAGAGTCAGGCATCCCTGGACTAGGCAAAAGCTCTATGACCCATTCATTCCTCCTCTGGAAAAAGTCAGGTGACAAGGAGTGACCCATCTAAAGGTCCCTAGGAGTGGCCTACCTATCCTCATACAGGCAGTTTGCTGACTTACAACTGCTGCTTTGTCAGGAGTAAGAAGCATGCATGCATGCCCCCAAACACCTCCCTCCCAGTTCTCACAAGGAAATCCCCACATTTTCAGCTGGAGTCAACTCAGCCATTACAAGTGAACTAGGCACCCACTAAGTAGTATCATTGCCACAAGCCTAGCAGCCGCCCTCCTACTGACGACAAGTAAGCCGGCATCAGCCACTCATGCTCATCCTCTCCTGCCTGATCCCTCAGATGTCCATTCCACTTATCAGACATACTTTTTTCATGGCTTTATCATCTATGCTTGGGACTTGGTCCTCCTCTTCCATTTTGTAAAGTATTATACACTGGTAATCACTTAATATTCAAAAGTAAACGCCTTCTAGACATACCAATCAGCATAGCTGCAATGAAACTTGCATCACCTCACCAACAAGTTTGGCAGCTGTAATAAAATAAAAAAAACTACCATGATTACCAAAACAGATAAAATTATGCCTATCAGTCCATTCAGCTCCTGGCCACAGAGCTCTCTATACCAACTCCTGCAACTGCAAATATCTGTGACGTCCAATCTCATTTCTTAAATCAGGACCCAGAATACCTTCACTAACTCACTGACAAAATAATTACTTGCAATCCTGAACTTGGAAACAGCCACAAAAGTATTCTCCACAGCCCATGATTAAACCCTGGAGAGTTTAACTGAATACCTAAGGCTGGAAGAACCACTGATGCCTTGCCCCATTTCTGGGAGCGGGACCCAGAAGGACCTTCAGTAACTCATGTGAAGTATATAATTTTTAATTCTGAACCTGAAAGCCACCAAAAATTTCTCTGAAACTCTTGTCTGAACCCTGGAGAGTTTACCTGTGTACCTAAAATTACAAGGACAAATGACACCTTGCCTTACTTCTAAAGTTACAGCTCTTCAACCTTTTACCAATTCACTGGCAAATTAACTGTTTGTATTCCTGAACCTCGAATCAGCCAAAAAGTATTATATGACCCAATATTTGATCCTTAAAGAGTTTTTTTTTCGTGCCTGGGTTCATTATTTAATGTTTCAACTTGAACTTGCTCAGTGCTGCTCATTTCCAACCCCCATAATGCTATCACTTGACTGCTAAAATAACTAATATTTCAGTTATTCTCATGCCTACTCTCATACTTTTTAAAGTGTTACGTTTCATGCATACTTCCTGACCTTATAAAGGGGTTGTATCTTGATATAGGAATGGCATTGTCCCCCTTTACTCATCTTTTATTAGGCCAATCATTGGGTATAAAGCTCCCTGTGGCATGCATCTGTCCATATGCATGCAACAACTGTAAGGCCCACAGAGATACCTTACTGAAAGGCTACAAGTCCAAACAATATGTCCTGCATGGACAGACTCAGTCTTGTCACTATACTCTGTACCCTACAAACTGCTAAGTGGTAACCTATGTCTGGCATAGAAGACATCCTCTGACCCAGTACTGATGAGTTTACTGCATATCAGCAAGTCAAATGGCATCAGAAATATTTAGATATCTAACCCTCTTCTGCAACATCAACAGAACGGTTTAGAGGTTCAGGTATATCCCACAAAGGATACCACTGGTCTGGAACAGACTCCCCATCTACATAAAACAGAGCTGTTCACTGCCGATATCCAAGTGGAGCTTGGATCCATGGCTGGGTAATAGAAAATTTACTGCAGGACTACCCGCTCTACTATTAATGGACACTAGCAGCTCCTAAGTGCTTTATCCACTCATGGGTCCCCTCAAATAAGACACGGTATGATTCCAATTACACTCACTAGGGGTAATATAAAATTATCAATCATGCGATGGCTAAAGCCATTCTAACACAAAATGGGATATGTTAATTCAAGCACCAAAAATGAAATTGGCTAGGTTTAAAATGGCCTAGAAGGGGCCATCCTAGTACTTTCCCATGAAACAATACATATAAAATAAAATCCTTTCTGCTGGAGTGGACAGTTAAGTTTAACATGACTTTTGCAATGTAACAATCACCCTGTAGTGTGTCCATTGTGACACCATCACCATTCAGCAGCTCAAACCGAGGCTGTGTTTTTACCTGCTAATATCAGTTTTGGAAATAAACTACTAGTGTGGAAGTCATGACAATTAAACAGCAGTCACACAGCCTCAGTGGCACTGATTGCACTAATCCTGTTATTCCTGACCATATTACTCCTTCTGACATCTGCAGACACACTGGCACCTAGGAGATCTGCAACAGTTGGACTTTGTATAAGGCAAGTCTTCTATCCCCATCTCTTTGACAGTATACCAGGTACCACCTTTAACATTCTTATAAGAAAAACGCAGTCCGGGTCTGAATTGTCTGCAAACAGCTACAGTTAACTTTGAGTATGTGTCTACCTGTTTGAGCCAATCTTCATTTTACCCTGGAGAGCACTCTGCTTTGGCTGTAAGTAGCCCCCCCCACCCACCCACCACACACACACACACACACACACACACACACACACACACACACACACACACACACACACACATCTTCCACTTTCTCTTATTCCCTTCTGTTAGCAAATAGTATCCATAACTGATCAATACTGTGTGTTTGTTAATTTAAACTATGACCACAGTAGCCTACTGATACAAGGTTATCCTGTTTTTCCACCTGAGAAATCAAGAAAAGACTTACAGTTTCAGAGCAGTCCTTGGTCAATTGTAATTGTTTCTTAACACATACTTGTCTTTGCTTTGTGATTGTTTCCAGACCCTCATACAAGAACCTAACAGGGTCTCTACCCGCTTCTCCCTCCCTGCCCCTATTCCTCCTTCCCCAGTGGTCCCACCTTTATTGCACTCAACCCTCCCATCTTTCCAATAGCCAACCACAGCGCTAACCCAACACTACCTCCTCCATATTCCTCTACTATCACACCTCCTCAACTAACATGTACAAGCATACCTTTCCTTTGCTCACTGCATGCACTCTCCTTGCATATCTTACATCCTACCAAAGCTCCATCATTCCCCCACTCAACCACTACCACTGTACTACTAGTCACACCACCACTCATGTCTCACCCATACTCAGCTCCCCTCCCACCAGCTCAAGAACCATCCCTATGCACCCCCCACATATTTTACCAACTATATTACTCAAACGTAAAGCATCCCTGCAACTTAACATAGTAACCCTCCCACCATACCTATTACCCACAGAGCACAATCATAAAGTTTCCATTATAAACAAACACATTCAAAAACTGAGAAAACTAATAATCTCATGCATATCAAAACTAGCCCTAAGTGGAGACATCCACCCCAACCCTGGCCCTACCATCTCCAACCCCAATCCTCATAATCAGACTAGAAACCTCAACCTCTCCCATATTACAGCCAATAGAAAGCCAAGTGACTTCCTTCTACTAAGCCTAAATATTAGAAGTATATCCAACAAAGTCCATGAACTCCATGCCACCATAGACTTATACTCCCCAGATATAGTCATCCTGACAGAAACCTGGCTAAAACCTCACATTACCAGTGAGCAAATACTCCCTACAGGTTATGGCATACTAAGAGTAGACCGGCTAAACAAAAAAGGAGGTGGTGTAGCTATAATATTTAAACAGCATCTAAACATCCAGATCTTAATATCATCAGCTTCACAAATAGGCAATGAAGAAATAATATATACCAACCTCAAAATTAACCAAAACAAAACCATCAACATAATTGGATGCTACTTCCCACCTGGCCAAAACATCCCTCCACTAGAAAACCTCCTCAGCTGGTCTACCCACCATCTCCCCCAAGAAACTATCATCTTAGGTGATTTCAATATTGACTGGCAATCCTGTTCTGGCAATAATCCAACCTATCATGTACACCTTCATGGCTTCACCCAACTAGTCCAGTCACCAACAAGGATAAATAAAAACTCCAGCAAGCACACTACCCTGGATTGGATACTAGTCAGTAAGAACCCCCCAGTCATATATAACAGGCTGCTTATCAGATAGCCTCAGTGATCACTCCCCAACATTCCTATTAAAAAAATACCTGTACCAAGCTAAACAATATGTAAAAAAATAAACTTTAACCCACTCACATTCATCTCATCCCTCAAAGAATGTAACTGGCATGCTCTAAAGTACTTCAGTCTAGATGACGCAGTTGAATTTTTTAATACTACCTTCCTGAACATCCTTAATTACCATGCCCCCATAAGATTTTCCAGAACCAAAGCACAACCCTCCCCATGGCTACAGAAAACCACTAAGTCAGAAATGAAAAACAGGGATAAAGCCTGGGAGCACTGGTGCAAAACCAAAACCCCTGCAGCCAGACAGAAATTCCTAGAACTACAATAGAGTCAAAAGCTAATAAAACAGGACAAATTCCAATACTACCAGTCTGCCCTAGACTCCTCACAACACAGCCCCAAACAATTCTGGTCCTCCATAAACTCCATCCTCCACCCAGGTAAAGTCAGTACCCCTCCTCCTAACATCCCTCACTTCTCAGAAAATATTGCTACCTCATTCAACACACACTTCACCCAAACCATACTATCACTAGCTAAACAACACAACCCCCCCTCCCCTCCAACCCACGCCTTCAACTAGCAATCTCCCCACTGCCTTCTCCTTTCCTGCCGTACCTACCTCCAACATAAAACAACTCTTAACTAAACTTAAACCCACCAAATTAGCAGCAGACAACCTCCCAAGTGAATACCTACAAATTGCAGCTGATGCTCTGGCCTACCCAGTATCCATCTTGATTAACCGATCTCTGTCAGAAAGTTACGTTCCCACATTGTGGAAAGTCTCACATATAATTCCCCTCCACAAAGGCGGACCCTCTGCAGAACTAACCAATTACTGCCCCATAGCTATTCTCTCTCCACTCTCCAAAATACTAGAGAGATGCATACACTCTCAGGTCTCAGACTACCTCCTTACTAACAACCTCCTTTCCAGTACTCAGCATGGCTTCCAACCAAACCATAGCACCACCACTGCCTTACTCTCCTTTACTAACACTATCCTTCAGCATAAAAACAATGGCTATCTCTCCTCTGCTATTTTCCTAGACCTATCTAAAGCATTTGACATGGTCCCACACAAACAACTTATCTCTGTCCTCAATAACCTATCCTTCTCACAATCAGTCACCAACTGGTTTCAGAGTTACCTGTCTGACCGCCAACAATCCGTTGTATGGCAGAATGACATATCTCCCCAACTACCTGTCTCCATAGGGGTTCCCCAAGGATCCATCCTTGGACCCCTACTTTTCTCTGTTTACACCAATAATCTAGCCTCTACCACCAAACATGGCACACTAATTAATAAATTTTGGATTAGAAGGTTAGCCTTAATAAGCTGTTCTTTTATTATATATTTTAATTTGTCTCTAGCTTTTTAGTTTCAGTTCTAAGGTAGCACAGTCTCAGTTTACATTAATGTTTTAAGGGTGAAGGGGGCTTGATTAAAGGAATGAGTTTAACCAGTCCCTTCCTCCGAATAACCTGATTATATATAAAAAATGAATGTCTTTAATGCTTTTCATTATACTCAACTAGGATCGCTTGTTTATGTTTCAGTAAAGCATATTCCATTTTTAACTCAACTGTGGACTACCTATTATTTTATTATTTTGTAGTATGTATTTTAAAGTTAGAATTTAATTACTTCATTAGTGAACTAGGTGCATAACATATTTCAAGGAGTGAACTTCACACCCTCCACACTACGAAGTTTCTGCTTGGTTTGCTTTTGACACATAGGTTGCATACTGGGTTTTCTGGCACTTTGAGGGACACCATGTATTTTTCTTTTTGTTATTCCTTACTTTCCTGACATTTATCTTTAGCTTCTATTGCTAGTCTAAGTACGCTTGACGCCACTGTTTTCCTGTTGGCATTTTTAGTTTCTTAGCTACCTATCTAATGTTGTCCTTGATTTGAGTGTCTTGTTTTTCTAAATGCATTGGGGAGTTTCCTTCTTCTACTGTATAGTTTGTTAATCTTTGAGGACCAGCATACTGGTTAGCTTTTAAATTCTCCCTTTTGTTTGGATTTAGTCGAGGCTGCCATGTTATATATTTAGCCAGGTGCAAGTAGAATTTGTAAGTATAAATCCTTGCAGGATTGACATTTTGTGTAATACCACCATACTCAAATTTGGAGACCTCATCATAAAATTTTAGGAGATTGGTACTTTTGAAATCCCTGAATTCTATGATGTTTACATCTGTAAGTTTGGACATTTTAATGGAGAAAGTTACAAGTTTGAGACGGGACTTAACCAGTGAAGAGGATACCAAGGGGACTGAACATGCAGATGTTAGGTTTGTGAGGACAAAGTCAATATTTCTTAGCAAACTGATGTAGGGAATTCTTGGATGTAACCTAAGACTTTTTTGTGCTTATTCTGTATTGGTGGTATAGGTACACTAGTTAATCATTGGATAGTAAACTGTTAGAATAATAGCGTATCTACTTACAGGGAGTTCATCTAGAATATGTAGGAATCTTGTACGGCTTTCAGGGAACACAGAGGGAGTCCTTGTAGCATGCTATGATAAAACAGTCAATCCTATTTAATGTGACTTGAAACTCTGTAAATTCCACTTGTAGGTCTCTAGGTAATGTAGTCTCTAACAAATACTGATACAAACCACAGTTTCCATCAGGTCTAAGAGATGGTAAAATCCAGGTAATGAGGGCATGTTCTCAGAGCACTTAAACCAGATTTCTGTAACACACACATGGATGTGCTCACACACACATGGATGTGCTTCAAATGCAGGAGGGCCTCTAGGTCTGACAAGTTGTGCTTTAGACTTATGGCATTGAATAGAGCCACCTTAATGTGGTCAGGTGGTTGGTTTGTTTAGGTAGTTAGGCTGGGAGAACCATTAGGTGTATCCTGCCTAACAAAGGCATAATGTGGGCAGCAAAAGTTTTCACTAGAATGTGAAAGCCTTAGAATGAGAGGTGCAATCCGTTCATGGTGAAGCAAGCACTGCTATCAAGTATCTCATCCCAATCTGATGCCTATGTGATCCCCCTAGAATGACACAAGCTATTTAGAAAGTTGTTCAAGCCAATTTTTGTTATATTTTAGCATCATTCTTGGTGCTGAAAAAAGGGACAGATTTGGTGAAGGTCTGTTTAGACATATGCCAGCAGAGGGTTGGGTTCATACTAAAACAGGGTGGCCCTCAGCAAACGTCCCTTTTGTCCCCATTAATTTGGCCATGGCATGAAGACTCCTTCCCTGAGTAAATGCCATGAGTTTTGCTGCTGTATGATTTATACCTTGATTACATTAATTAAAACAGATTCCTTAAGAGGTCTTCAGACGGGAGGGGACTTCCTTTTGATAAGAGCACTGGATAGTAGACTTATGAAACATTGAGCAGTGAGGCTACTGAAAAATGAGTAAGTACAGTTAGTTACTTTTTCATTTTTAAATGTGGGAAAAAGTCAGTTACATATGTTAGTCTCGTGAGGTGAAGTACTCTGATGGCATGAGAGAAACGTGACTGGATTCTGCTTACATCTCAGAGGGGTCCTACATGTTTTTTTTTGTTTTTTTTTCCCATTCTGACTGTTTGGTTTAGTTGGTTGCTGAACTGCAAGCTGCTATGAAAGAGTGCATTTTTACCTGGTGGAGCTAAGTGAATGATGTAGCCATTTCCGATATATAGTGCCCAGTGCTGGTAGCCAATTCGAAAAATTTCAATCAGATCTCCTGGCTTTGGTTTATCAGAGTTCTAAAGGAAAAAAAATAAACTTAGTTAAAAGGAAATTATCATGATGAAGGTTTGCAGAATAAACAGTAGGAAAAACATCACTTCCAGTTTTTATTTAAGAAGATATCTGACCCATCCCTGCCTCTTATTTGACATAATTTCTAACACTGTCACACATTTCATAACATTGATAACCTTTGTTTTCTTCTTGTAAAACTTTTACCATTATCTGTCACTAAGTAATTTTTGTTGCCCTGAGGTCTAAGCCATAAAAAATTCTTAACTCTGCTCCTCTTTTTTCTTCCACCCCATCTTCCTAGGACCTGCCTAATAGTTCCTCTACTTGCACCCAGTCAACCCATTCATTCCAGTGAGGCAAGAGTCAGGCATCCTTGGACTAGGCAAAAGCTCTATGACCCATTCATTCCTCCTCTGGAAAAAGTCAGGTGACAAGGAGTGACCCATCTAAAGGTCCCTAGGAGTGGCCTACCTATCCTCATACAGGCAGTTTGCTGACTTACAACTGCTGCTTTGTCAGGAGTAAGAAGCATGCATGCATGCCCCCAAACACCTCCCTCCCAGTTCTCACAAGGAAATCCCCACATTGACAGCTGGAGTCAACTCAGCCATTACAAGTGAACTAGGCACCCACTAAGTGGTATCATTGCCACAAGCCTAACAGCCGCCCTCCTACTGACGACAAGTAAGCCGGCATCAGCCACTCATGCTCATCCTCTCCTGCCTGATCCCTCAGATGTCCATTCCACTTATCAAACATACTTTTTTCATGGCTTTATCATCTATGCTTGGGACTTGGTCCTCCTCTTCCATTTTGTAAAGTATTATACACTAGTAATCACTTAATATTCAAAAGTAAATGCCTTCTAGACATACCAATCAGCATAGCTGCAATGAAACTTGCATCACCTCACCAACAAGTTTGGTAGCTGTAATAAAATAAAAAAAACTACCATGATTACCAAAACAGATAAAATTATGCCTATCAGTCCATTCAGCTCCTGGCCACAGAGTTCTCTATACCAACTCCTGCAACTGCAAATATCTGTGACGTCCAATCTCATTTCTTAAATTAGGACCCAGAATACCTTCACTAACTCACTGACAAAATAATTACTTGCAATCCTGAACTTGGAAACAGCCACAAAAGTATTCTCCACAGCCCATGATTAAACCCTGGAGAGTTTAACTGAATACCTAAGGCTGGAAGAACCACTGATGCCTTGCCCCATTTCTGGGAGCGGGACCCAGAAGAACCTTCAGTAACTCATGTGAAGTATATAATTTTTAATTCTGAACCTGAAAGCCACCAAAAATTTCTCTGAAACTCTTGTCTGAACCCTGGAGAGTTTACCTGTGTACCTAAAATTGCAAGGACAAATGACACCTTGCCTTACTTCTAAAGTTACAGCTCTTCAACCTTTTACCAATTCACTGGCAAATTAACTGTCTGTATTCCTGAACCTCGAATCAGCCAAAAAATATTATATGACCCAATATTTGATCCTTAAAGAGTTTTTTTAGTGCCTGGGTTCATTATTTAATGTTTCAGCTTGAACTTGCTCAGTGCTGCTCATTTCCAACCCCCGTAATGCTATCACTTGACTGCTAAAATAACTAATATTTCAGTTATTCTCACGCCTACTCTCATACTTTTTAAAGTGTTACGTTTCATGCATACTTCCTGACTTTATAAAGGGGTTGTATCTTGATATAGGAATGGCATTGTCCCCCTTTACTCATCTTTTATTAGGCCAATCATTGGGTATAAAGCTCCCTGTGGCATACATCTGTCCATATGCATGCAACAACTGTAAGGCCCACAGAGATACCTTACTGAAAGGCTACAAGTCCAAACAATATGTCCTGCATGGACAGACTCAGTCTTGTCACTATACTCTGTATCCTACAAACTGCTAAGTGGTAACCTATGTCTGGCATAGAAGACATCCTCTGACCCAGTACTGATGAGTTTACTGCATATCAGCAAGTCAAATGGCATCAGAAATATTTAGATATCTAACCCTCTTCTGCAACATCAACAGAATGGTTTAGAGGTTCAGGTATATCCCACAAAGGATACCACTGGTCTGGAACAGACTCCCCATCTACATAAAACAGAGCTGTTCACTGCCGATATCCAAGTGGAGCTTGGATCCATGGCTGGACAATAGAAAATTTACTGCAGGACTACCTGCTCTACTATTAATGGACACTAGCAGCTCCTAAGTGCTTTATCCACTCATGGGTCCCCTCAAATAAGACATGGTATGATTCCAATTATACTCACTAGGGGTAATATAAAATTATCAATCATGCGATGGCTAAAGCCATTCTAACACAAAATGGGATATGTTAATTCAAGCACCAAAAATGAAATTGGCTAGGTTTAAAATGGCCTAGAAGGGGCCATCCTAGTACTTACCCATGAAACAATATATAAAATAAAATCCTTTCTGCTGGAGTGGACAGTTAAGTTTAACATGACTTTTGCAATGCAACAATCACCCTGTAGTGTGTCCATTGTGACACCATCACCATTCAGCAGCTCAAACCGAGGCTGTGTTTTTACCTGCTAATATCAGTTTTGGAAATAAACTACTAGTGTGGAAGTCATGACAATTAAACAGCAGTCACACAGCCTCAGTGGCACTGATTGCACTAATCCTGTTATTCCTGACCATATTACTCCTTCTGACATCTGCAGACACACTGGCATCTAGGAGATCTGCAACAGTTGGACTTTGTATAAGGCAAGTCTTCTATCCCCATCTCTTTGACAGTATACCAGGTACCACCTTTAACATTCTTATAAGAAAAGCGCAGTCCGGGTCTGAACTGTCTGCAAACAGCTACAGTTAACTTTGAGTATGTGTCTACCTGTTTGAGCCAATCTCCATTTTCCCCTGGAGAGCACTCTGCTTTGGCTGTAAGCAGCCCCCCCACCCACCCACCACACACACACACACACACACACACACACACACACACACACACACACACACACACACACACACACACACACATCTTCCACTTTCTCTTATTCCCTTCTGTTAGCAAATAGTATCCATAACTGATCAATACTGTGTGTTTGTTAATTTAAACTATGACCACAGTAGCCTACTGATACAAGGTTATCCTGTTTTTCCACCTGAGAAATTAAGAAAAGACTTACAGTTTCAGAGCAGTCCTTGGTCAATTGTAATTGTTTCTTAACACATACTTGTCTTTGCTTTGTGATTGTTTCCAGCCCCTCATACAAGAACCTAACAGGGTCTCTACCCGCTTCGCTCCCCTCCCTGCCCCCTATTCCCTCCTTCCCCCAGTGGTCCCACCTTTATTGCACTCAAACCCCTCCCATCTTTCCAATAGCCAACCACAGCGCTAACCCAACACTACCTCCTCCATATTCCCTCTACTATCACACCTCCTCAACTAACATGTACAAGCATACCTTTCCTTTGCTCACTGCATGCACTCTCCTTGCATATCTTACATCCTACCAAAGCTCCATCATTCCCCCACTCAACCACTACCACTGTACTACTAGTCACACCACCACTCATGTCTCACCCATACTCAGCTCCCTCCCACCAGCTCAAGAACCATCCCTATGCACCCCACATATTTTACCAACTATATTACTCAAACGTAAAGCATCCCTGCAACTTAACATAGTAACCCTCCCACCATACCTATTACCCACAGAGCTCAATCATAAAGTTTCCATTATAAACAAACACATTCAAAAACTGAGAAAACTAATAATCTCATGCATATCAAAACTAGCCCTAAGTGGAGACATCCACCCCAACCCTGGCCCTACCATCTCCAGCCCCAATCCACATAATCAGACTAGAAACCTCAACCTCTCCCATATTACAGCCAATAGAAAGCGAAGTGACTTCCTTCTACTAAGCCTAAATATTAGAAGTATATCCAACATAGTCCATGAACTCCATGCCACCATAGACTTGTACTCCCCAGATATAGTCATCCTGACAGAAACCTGGCTAAAACCTCACATTACCAGTGAGCAAATACTCCCTACAGGTTACGGCATACTAAGAGTAGACCGGCTAAACAAAAAAGGAGGTGGTGTAGCTATAATATTTAAACAGCATCTAAACATCCAGATCTTAATATCATCAGCTCCACAAATAGGCAATGAAGAAATAATATATACCAACTTCAAAATTAACCAAAACAAAACCATCAACATAATTGTATGCTACTTCCCACCTGGCCAAAACATCCCTCCACTAGAAAACCTCCTCAGCTGGTCTACCCATCATCTCCCCCAAGAAACTATCATCTTAGGTGATTTCAATATTGACTGGCAATCCTGTTCTGGCAGTAATCCAACCTATCATGTACACCTTCATGGCTTCACCCAACTAGTCCAGTCACCAACAAGGATAAATAAAAACTCCAGCAAGCACACTACCCTGGATTGGATACTAGTCAGTAAGAACCCCCAGTCATATATAACAGGCTGCTTATCAAATAGCCTCAGTGATCACTCCCCAACATTCCTATTCAAAAAATACCTGTACCAAGCTAAACCTGTCATCTATCGTCAAATACATAAAAAAATAAACTTTAACCCACTCACATTCATCTCATCCCTCAAAGAATGTAACTGGCATGCTCTAAAGTACCTCAGTCTAGATGACGCAGTTGAATTTTTTAATACTACCTTCCTGAACATCCTTAATTACCATGCCCCCATAAGATTTTCCAGAACCAAAGCACAACCCTCCCCATGGCTACAGAAAGCCACTAAGTCAGAAAAGAAAAACAGGGATAAAGCCTGGGAGCACTGGCGCAAAATCAAAACCCCCACAGCTAGACAGAAATTCCTAGAACTACGCAATAGAGTCAAAAAGCTAATAAAACAGGACAAATTCCAATACTACCAGTCTGCCCTAGACTCCTCACAACACAGCCCCAAACAATTCTGGTCCTCCATAAACTCCATCCTCCACCCAGGTAAAGTCAGTACCCCTCCTCCTAACATCCCTCACTCCTCAGAAAATATTGCTACCTCATTCAACACACACTTCACCCAAACCATACTATCACTAGCTAAACAACACAACCCCTCCCTCCAACCCACACCTACAACTAGTAATCTCCCACTGCCTTCTCTTTTTCTCCTGTACCTACCTCCAACATAAAAAAACTCTTAACTAAACTTAAACCCACCAAATTAGCAGCAGACAACCTCCAAAATGAATACCTACAAATCGCAGCTGATGCTCTGGCCTACCCAGTATCCATCTTGATTAACCGATCTCTGTCAGAAAGTTACGTTCCCACATTGTGGAAAGTCTCACATATAATTCTCCTCCACAAAGACGGACCCTCTGCAGAACTAACCAATTACTGCCCCATAGCTATTCTCTCTCCACTCTCCAAAATACTAGAGAGATGCATACACTCTCAGGTCTCAGACTACCTCCTTACTAACAACCTCATTTCCAGTACTCAGCATGGCTTCCGACCAAACCATAGCACCACCACTGCCTTACTCTCCTTTACTAACACTATCCTTCAGCATAAAAACAATGGCTATCTCTCCTCTAATACTTTCCTAGACCTATCTAAAGCATTTGACATGGTCCCACACAAACAACTTATCTCTGTCCTCAATAACCTATCCTTCTCACAATCAGTCACCAACTGGTTTCAGAGTTACCTGTCTGACCGCCAACAATCCATTGTATGGCAGAATGACATATCTCCCCAACTACCTGTCTCCATAGGGGTGCCCCAAGGATCCATCCTTGGACCCCTACTTTTCTCTGTTTACACCAATAATCTAGCCTCTGCCACCAAACATGGCACACTCATCCAATACGCAGATGACTCGACCATCATCTGCTCAGCCCAGTCCCTACCCAAACTGCAAAATGTCTTTTCCTCTGTTGAAGCATGGTTATCCGATGCCCAATTAATACTCAACCCAAACAAAACTAAACTACTCATCTTCCAACCCACCAAACATACTCAAAACAACTCTCACTTTAACATCACAGCAAAAGACAACACCACTATATACCCAGCTGAACACACCAAATTGCTAGGAGTGGAAATAGACAATGAACTAAAATTTGACATTCACATATCCATGACCATAAAAAAAGTCCACAAAAAACTAGGAGCATTATATAGAAATAAACAATTTCTCACCAAAGCAGCAAAGATTTCAATAGCAAATTCCCACCTTATCTCCACCCTACTTTATGCCTCTCCAGCATATACCAACCTAAGGCAATGTGATCTAAACAAGCTAGAGACCTGCTACAACAAAATCACCAAATTCGCCACAGAGGCATCCTACCATAGTCACCACTGTCTCTCACTTTCTGAACTAGGCTGGCTTGAACTTCCTCACCTCCTTCAGTGGTATCAACTCTCACTCGCCCACAAACTAGTAAACCATCCACTAAATGTCCCATCCCTCCAGAATCTACTCCAACCCTATCGCACCACCAGACCACTAAGATCCAGCAACAAAATCACTTGCAGATCATTAAAGCCAATAACTCTGCTGGTGAAGCACTATTCTCTTGCGCCATAGCCAAATTATGGAACTCACTCCCACCCACAATTACCTCCGTACCATCATGCACCAACTTCAAAACTTTATTAAAAGCACACCTAAAAGCATGCTGGCTATGCTCTTGCAACTCCCACTCTAATATCATCCACCCCATCCAACTACTACCTTTCTTTCCACTCCACTAACTACCTTGATTATAGCAAGCTCAGATGCTCATAAGCCTAGTACTTATTATACAGCAGGAACTTCTCATTGTTACATTTGTTAATGCCTGTTATGTACTTCACAGATAAAGATTCTAGTTGTCTACTGATGTACTATGTTCTTCATCTGTAAATATGTTGTAAGTAATTTCTATGTTAAATTGTTAATCGCTATGTAATCCAATGTAACTACTGTCTGTTTATTTTACTGTGGAGCTTTTCTCCCCGGGCCTCCGCTGAAAATGGACCTGCGTCCAGTCGGACACTCCCGGTCAACAAATTTAAATAAATAAATAAATAAAAATAGTATAGTCAGCCCTGCTTTTAGGACAAAAATCTTTTTACCCGGACTTTTTAACATGACTGCACATTGATAAATAGCTTAGCTTCAGCTCTCCCAGTGTGGGGAAAAAACTGAAAGACAAGGGCCAGGAACTCTGTCCCTTTTACTAAATGCATTTACTAGCTAGCAAGCACACTGCCTGGATGCCAGCAAAGAATAAACTAAGACAGCCTTAAAGAAAATCAACTAGATGGCTAGATGCAGTTGTTTAGCAAAATACAGATCAACCTCTAGCTTTGGTGCAAGAAATGTTTTCCTGAAATCTAGAAGAAAAAATAAATCAGATGTGCTCAGAGCTGATTAAAATAAATGAAACACCAAAAGAGTATATCAACTCAAATAACAAATGGCTGGAAAAATGCTATACCATAGAAACTAGAAGGAAAATACTGTATTAATTTTATGAAGGCAGAAATAAGCAACTGGACTGGTATTCCACAGAAGGATCTGTTAACTGAAAGGGCACATCAAGTGTATGCTACAAACCTGGCTATGACAAATCAGGCAAGATGTATATTAGTAAAGATGTACTATCTTTTAAGTATTTTCAATACACATACAATCATAATTATATATATAATAATTTTAGAGATTTTAAATGTATACATTTTTATATATTTATAACCTATTATACATATATTCTCATTTATATATCTATATATATGTGTTAGTGTAGAATATTTCGTTGTTCATTTTTTGATGTATTAAGTTATAAAGGTATGAGAACAGCATATAGAATATGTGAATACTTGCTATGTCTCTTTAACTTTTTTGGCGGACTTTTACATTAATCACATTATTATACAATTAAGGGATAATTATATATATCAAATGGTTGTTGCATTTTATTGTTCTGATGAAGACTGTGGTACAGTCGAAAGCGCTAAACCAGGAGTTGTGTTGTGTTATTTCTAAATAAATTGTGACTACATCCTTTTATCCAGCACGGAATGTACAAAAACAATGGCACAGGACGTAAGCTCGTCTGTTATAATAAAAGGTAGTCCCCCCCTTTCTAGTATATGTGTTACACCTATGGTGGCTGTTTCAAATAATAATGTGGAGGCGGAGGTTAATGACCCGAGTAAGGTAGTTGAGAAAGCTAATGTACAAAGACCTAAAATTATATTGTATGAAGGTTTTAAAGTATTTAATTACACTGCAACTGAGATAGATATTTCTTGTGCCAAACTGTTAAGTAAAGGTATGAAGTTCATACCTATGACAGGATGGAATTTAATAGACAATATTAAGGAGGTTAAAAAGTATTGTAGGAAGCTGAATCTGGCATTGCAATTTGATAAAAATAAGGATCCTAATACAAGGGGTAAGGGCGTAGCAGGAACAGATCTTATCAAAAAAAGTACTTATATACCTATTTCCAACCCACATGTATATAATTTTGAGCAATTGGTGTGCAATGATATATATTGGACATATAACAAGATGAAAACCCATGGGAATTCCACACCAGACAACTTAACTTTGATGGAAAGAAAAAGTTTACTTGACATTTTGAATAATAGAGAAATCAGGGTAATGAAACCCGATAAAGGAGGTGGAGCCGTGATATTTTATACTGATGAATATTATCAAGAGATACACAATATTTTATATAATTCAGGAAATTATGAGAATATTTCATTGAACCAAATTAATATTGGTCACAAGCGCATAGACCTTATAATAGAAGAGTATCTTATTGATAATAGGATATCCAATGATACATATTCTTATGTGAAAGTAGACCATCCAGTGTTGTCCAAGATGGTCGGTATCCCCAAAGTACATAAATCAATTGAACATCCACCTTTTCGACCCATTGTGTCAGGTTCTAGGTCCAAAACCTTCAATATAGGGAAATTGATCGATAGATGGCTTAAGAAAGTTTATGACAACATCCTCCATATAATAAAGGACTCTTGGAGGTTTCTGGGTGAAATAACTAATGATAAATGGAGTCCGAATTTGATTTATTTGACAGTGGATGTCATTGATCTTTTTTCTAGCATTCCGAAGGTGGAGGGCTTAGAATATTTCGAAAGAAGTTTAAAAAAGTACACTGATTTATCATGGGAGAAAGTTTGTTTAATTTGTGATATGATGTCATTAGTGTTAGACTATAATTACATCTCATTTCAAGGGGAGTTCTTTAGACAGACTAAGGGAGTGGCTATGGGAGCAGCCTGTGCTCCCATTTTTTAATTGGTGATGGATTGGGAATCGAACATGTGTTTAAGAGTGAATTTTTTCAAGACATTGTATTATATGTCAGATATTTGGATGACATCTTTATATTGTGGAAAGCATCAGTGGATAGACCACATGAATTTATGCTCTATTTAAACAACACAGTAGACTTTTTGAAATTTACTTATGACCATAGTTTTAAAGAAATTTCATATTTGGATGTACTTTTGAGTCATGACACACGAGGTTTTACATCCAGAATTTATATTATATTTGTATTTATTACATGATGTGTCCAAAACCGATAAGGTATTTTTGAAGCCATCTATTTTTTGTCCTAGGTTACACCACACCTTGAGTATTTTTGAGGAAATTTGTTTACAGGATATTTCTCAGTTGTTAGACAACAAACATAGAGCTGATCATAACCTCTCATTAAGCGAGGCTAATGCCTTGAAGAATTTGAAGGCTATGTGTGATAGGATGAGATTTATGAAAAGTGATAAGGGCAATAACATCGTGGTTATGACAACAGAGTCCTATATAGAAGGTGTTTTGAAACTTCTGAACAATACAGAAGAATATGAAGTAATATCACTTTTTGAGATACACAAACGACAAAGTGCTATACATTCGTATCTATATGAAGCCCTCATGGAGGGTGATATCAGTTGTGAATTGTATGATTTTTGTGTCATAGAACAGCCACGTATAGGGGTATTTTTTGGAATTCCCAAATCACATAAATCTTTAGTGAATCCCCCTTTTAGACCAATTGTATCTTCGTCTCATTCAATCACTGAAGGTTTAGCTCTTGTTATAGATGCCTTACTTGGTCCTACTATTAACCAAGAGATGTCCTTTTTGAAGGATTCGTGGCATTTTTTAGCAAAATTAAATACATTTCTTTCAACATTTTGTTTTGATCCTACACAAGTATATTTGAGGAAATTTGTTTACAGGATATTTCTCAGTTGTTAGACAACAAACATAGAGCTGATCATAACCTCTCATTAAGCGAGGCTAATGCCTTGAAGAATTTGAAGGCTATGTGTGATAGGATGAGATTTATGAAAAGTGATAAGGGCAATAACATCGTGGTTATGACAACAGAGTCCTATATAGAGGGTGTTTTGAAACTTCTGAATAATACAGAAGAATATGAAGTAATATCACTTTTTGAGATACACAAACGACAAAGTGCTATACATTCGTATCTATATGAAGCCCTCATGGAGGGTGATATTAGTTGTGAATTGTATGATTTTTGTGTCATAGAACAGCCACGTATAGGGGTATTTTTTGGAATTCCCAAATCACATAAATCTTTAGTGAATCCCCCTTTTAGACCAATTGTATCTTCGTCTCATTCAATCACTGAAGGTTTAGCTCTTGTTATAGATGCCTTACTTGGTCCTACTATTAACCAAGAGATGTCCTTTTTGAAGGATTCGTGGCATTTTTTAGCAAAATTAAATACATTTCTTTCAACATTTTGTTTTGATCCTACACAACATTTGATGTTGACAGCAGATGTGGTATCTTTGTATACCTGCATACCTCATAATTTAGGAATAGAAGCAGTGAATAATTTTTTGCTGAAACACTATAATGGTTTTTCTCAGAGAACAGTTTCTTTGATATGTAGGTTTTTAGAGATCATTTTAGAAAATAATTTTTTCGTGTTTGAACAGACTTATTATAGGCAAAGAAAAGGAGCAGCTATGGGTTCTTCAGCTCATCCTGCATATGCCAATGTAGTTATGGCAATGTGGGAGCGTGATTTTATGCCATTTCTGATTGATAAGTATCATATCATGTTCCATTGCCGTTTTATTGATGATTTGTTTTTCATTTTAGATCGTAAGGATTTGAATTTAGATCTGTTCCTTAAAGATATTAATTCTTTTTCAACATTTATTAAATTTGTTATTGGTGGCAAAGGCATCAATATAGATTTTTTGGATGTTAATTTAAGGTAGGATAATGAAGAGATGAGATTACATAGTACAATTCATAGGAAAAAGACCTTTAACAATGGGTACCTTCATTATAGAAGTGGGCACCCAAAACATGTTATCTCTAACATTCCGAAAGGTCAGTTCATCAGAGCCAGCCGTATGACGTCAAAAGAATCAGATGCTTTAGAAGAATTTGGATTTATTATTTCTTTATTTCTGGATAGGGGTTTTCCGCAAATTGACCTCATGAATACAGCCACTGATGTTTTTTGTAGACGTACTAATGATTTTTCACCAATATTGTGTTTAACTATGGATAATATTAATACTAAGATAGTTAAGTCCTGTAGTAAAGTGACCAGTAGCATGGTTTGTACGTTGGGAATGAATTCCGACATCAAACACATTAAAAATATTTTAACGAAAAATTGGAGAGTCATCAGAGGTAATTCTGATATGTTTAGTGTTTTGGGTGATAAACCAATGTTTGTTCAAAGAAATGACAGCAATTTAAAGAGAATTTTAACACAATGTAAGGGTTCTAAATGCAACATCAAGACGGTCAAGAACGGAATGCACTGTTGCAATGATTGTAACATGTGTAGGTATATTTCTGTAGGGCCCTATATTTCTGTCACGACTTCTGAAAGAATTTTTTCAGTCCCCAGCTATGCTAATTGTCGTACTTCTGGTATAGTATACATAGCATTGTGTTCATCTTGCACCGCATTTTATGTGGGTATGTCGACAAGGGAGCTTAGGACTCGTATTAGGGAGCATTTATATTGTATTAAAATGAAAGATGATAAAAATGCTCTTTTTAAGCATAGTATAGTGTGTAAGAATTTTAAAAAATTTTTATTTTCCATATTAGAAGTTGGTTATAGGGATATGAGGGAAGGGGATTTTAAGAACTTTTTGTTACAGAGGGAAACCCAGTGGCAAATTAAATTAAAATCAGATCACCCTCCCGGACTCAACGAGTCCATAAATGTGAAATGTTTTTTGAAGTATCAAAAGTTGAAAGTGGATAAAAGCAATGATTTTGTTTGCTTACATATTACATAAAAATAATACATAAAAATGTTTCATATATTTTTTAATAATTATTTTTTTAAATGCATGAGTCATTAATTGAATGATTAGTATCAGTGGTTTGTCATTAGTGTTGTATTTAAGGTTCCATTTTGTGTGTATTTCTTCATTCTGATGAAGTCTACGGACGAAAGCGGAAAATAAAATTGTGTTACGCTATTTTTGGTGTGTTACTCCAGCTGCTGTCGGCTTTTTGCTTTTCTGGTCTGTTTTGGTTGTTGGTTTTTTACTAATCCGAACATGTGTTTAAGAGTGAATTTTTTCAAGACATTGTATTATATGTCAGATATTTGGATGACATCTTTATATTGTGGAAAGCATCAGTGGATAGACTACATGAATTTATGCTCTATTTAAACAACACAGTAGACTTTTTGAAATTTACTTATGACCATAGTTTTAAAGAAATTTCATATTTGGATGTACTTTTGAGTCATGACACACGAGGTTTTGCATCCAGAATTTATAGGAAACCAATATTTTCGAATGACTATGTTCATTACAGTAGTAACCACCCCTCATATGTATTCAAAAATGTGATTAAAGGGCAATGCATACGTGCAGCGAGAATGTCATCCAACACACAGATTTTGGACACAGAACTTAACATCATCAGGGAAATGTTCATCAGCAGAGCTTACCCCGAAAATATGGTTATGGATGTTATTAGATATGTACATAATGAATGGGGAATTAAGTACAAACCCTTATTAGGATGTTACAAATTGGATAAACAGGTAGGTTTGGATAGTGATACATCAGGTAGGGTTTGTATACTTACATACACTCCTAGTACATATATTATAAAGGAAATTTTAGAAAGATATTGGAAGACATTAGCTGTTATGGATATGGAACAAATATTAGGATTAAAACCAAGATGTGTATATAAGACAGCCCCTAATATGAAAAAGTTATTAGAAAGAGCCAGTTATAACACACAAGCAAATGATATATTTAAGGGCACATCCAAATGTGGAAATTGCAAACAATTCAAACACATCAACCTGAATAAGGTAATCAAGTTGGATGACATCTGTCATACTATTATTAAATGTAGGAAAGGAAATTGTAATACGAAGCAGGTGGTCTATATAGCTGTATGTATAAAATGTAATGCACATTATATAGGCAAGACAGAAAGGCAGCTGAAAAAGCGTATCTATGAACACCTTTATAAAATAGGTAAATGTGACACAAAAAATGCATTATATAGACACATATTAGAGAAGGGTGATGACCACAGCTTTTTATTTTCTATTATTGACCAGGTGATTGACATACCTTTTGGGGGAGATTGGAAAATGAGATTGGCACAATTTGAGAGCAAATGGCAAATTTTAACAGATTCTACGAGACCGCCAGGTCTTAATGATTTTATCAGTATCAAACCTTTTTTAGCTTTAGAATAGCATTTAGTTGTTATTATCTCAACTGAGTATATTTGTATATATGTAGTTAGCACAGTAGTAGTCTGAACTGTAATGTGTTTATATAGTATGCATTTTTATATGTGCTCCATATATACATTATTTGCACACACATAGTTTGGGTATTTGGCCTTATTAGCACTATCTTTTAAGTATTTTCAATACACATACAATCATAATTATATATATAATAATTTTAGAGATTTTAAATTTATACATTTTTATATATTTATGACCTATTATACATATATTCTCATTTATATATCTATATATATGTGTTAGTGTAGAATATTTAGTTGTTCATTTTTTGATGTATTAAGTTATAAAGGTATGAGAACAGCATATCGAATATGTGAATACTTGCAATGTCTCTTTAACTTTTTTGGCGGACTTTTACATTAATCACATTATTATACAATTAAGGGATGATTATATATATATCAAATGGTTGTTGCATTTTATTGTTCTGATGAAGACTGTGGTACAGTCGAAAGCGCTAAACCAGGAGTTGTGTTGTGTTATTTCTAAATAAATTGTGACTACATCCTTGTCGTACGAGCAGTTCTTCATATTCCTTCCATCTTTTTTGTTCCTATGCTACAAACCTGGCTATGACAAATCAGGCAAGATGTATATTAGTAAAGATGTAATCCTACTAGTAGAAAGAGTTGATCCTAACAAAATTGTCACTCAAGAGGCAGGTGTGACATTCAAACTACTTTATCCATCTGTCTTCAGAATATTTTTCTTGGAGGATCAAAGTAATTTTTTGATGCAGAATAGGCAAAGAAGAAAATATAAAAGTCTGTCCTACAAAAAGTGAGCCATCAAGCATCTCATTCTTTTGACAAAGAACATGGGCAGACGTTGCCAGTGAAACCTTTTCTAATGTTCCAAAGGAAAATACTTGAGAGACAGAGAAAAGCACAGGAACTGACTAGAACAACTGGAAGTAGCTTGCAAATTAACCTGACTCTGGAGTTGGGAGATAGAGATGAACAAGAAGATGACCAACTACATGGTAATTAATGAAAAAAATGTGAGATTACAAAGCATCCATCGCATTTGTGAAATACAGCTGTACAAGAAAAAGTGGAAAGAATAGACTTTTGTCGACTTTTTTAAACTTGTAGGGAACTGAAAGGCATTTGCCTCACTTCCTGCCATTACTGTTTAAAAGATAAGGGAAGATGAAGGAAAAAGTTAATTGGAAGTTAAACAATTTCTGTTCTTAACAGTATTTATATAAAACGTTTCATGGTACAAAATGCAAGTTTTATAGTAAAGCATTTGTAGTTATTGTTGTATGATAAAGATACTAATGTAAATAGATGCCTTTTTCCTTTCTTTCTTTTTTTTAGTATTAATAAATATACACATTACAATGGAAAAAGAAAAGGGTTAGACAAATGCATGTTTAAGTTAATAGGCTGGAATCTTTGGTTGTTGGTGTTGGGGGTGGGATGCAAAAGTACATAAATAATAATATATGTAGAGCAGAGGTGTTTTCTCTTACTTTTGCATAGTTGAATCCCTGGATTAGGACCCTTGGCTTAATCTAATAACGTTTAAGTGGAGACAAGAGAACACTGAATGTAACAAAAAGTTTCCTTTAGGAATAAATGCTTCAACATGCCTTTAAAAGCCTGCAGCTGAGGGCTAATTTTTTTAGGTTTCCATGAAGACAGCACAATAGAAAGCCAATGCTCAGGTTTCTTCAAGGCTAACAGTTAATGTTTTCCTGAAAGCAGGCAAGTTGTTTTTCACATCTGGAAGGGGAATAAGGATAGAAAAATAACTGACACCAATTAGTATAAGCAGGAGCACAGGCATTGATATGCTTGTTAGCATGGATAATCTCTAACTAACTTTAGGATAGATAAGGCATGTGTTTGCAGCTGTCTGTTTGGGACAATTGTTCCTATTAGGAGGGTTAAACTTCATTATTTGAAGATGTACATATATTTGCATGTTTGTATTACATTAACAGATTATGGGAGTGTTCTGGGGCTGTTTTTTGAGGAATTTCATTAAAAGAAAAAGAACTGCAAGATGTGACATAGGTTCAAATGAAGATAAAAAAACTGTATAAAGCATCAATCTGCCAAACATTAGTGGCGCATGAACACAAAAGCTGAAACAGGCATTTAAAAAAACTGTCATATGTAATAGGTGGGAATAATGACTTCCTATCAGGATGGTAACACTTTCCATATTATCTTGAAATGTGAATGGTCTCAAGTGTAGATAAAAAGGAAAGTATATGTAATATTGTTAAGAAATGCAGACTGCAAATGGCAATGCTATATGAGACACATTTGGAAAGAAATGAACATTTGAATTTGCTAAAGAAAGTATTTAAGGGTGGATATTCCACAGAAATCATGGACAGAGGAAAAGAAGAGTACTTACAATCATTGCTAGAGGAGCTCCAATAGTGATAGAAGAGGGGGAAACGATAATAATGGTAGATATGTTTTTAATGGACTACTGGCAAAGGATGGCGATTATGCTGGCATGTACTTATAGTCCACCTAAAACTGTAATAATGAAGCTTAAGAAAAATTTTGAAGAAATAATCAGCTTTCAGCAGGGAATATTACTTATAGGTGAGGATGCATCTGGGGGGCCTAGAAGGGAAATATAGCAAAAGAATGTGGATTTCTGAAAAAACTTTGAAAATATTTGGTATGGAAGACATGAATTCAGTAGTAGGAATTCAGAGAGAATTTGCATATTATTCTCCAAGGTACAATAACTGGGCTAGACTAGATAGAAGTTATATTTCACAGGAACATGTGCATGTAACTGAGAGCTTTGGCACACATCCAATAACTATTGCAGATAATGTGCCAATAATACCCAAGATAAAAATGCATGGTAATGAAGTAGAAATGAGACACTGGTGCTTCCCTGCCTACCTATTAAAAAGAAAGGAATGGGTAGTGGAAATTTAGAAGTTATTAGAGAAGACAGTAAATACTCCAGATGTTATAGCTAGTGAGTGGGATAAAATAAAAAAAGAAACCACTCGTCGAGCAGCAACAAATTTACTGAATTAAATTCAAAACTCAGTACAACAAGTAAGCGCTTTCGTCAGGCACATAGACCAAATTTCTTCAGACAATAAAAATTATATATTAGTTCAGCTTATATACCATCACCTCCACCCCCAATAACTACTTATTAATTGACATCAATACAATACAATTCAATAAAATGAATATAAATACACATTGGAAACTCAAGGACTCAGTAAATAATTTAACTTTGTTAGTTCAGCAGTTATTGTCAAGGTTTTCAGTGGGGAAAGGTAACGGCCAGCAGAGTGACGTTATTGCTGAATGTGTGACCGTCAAACTTTCCAGTGTGCCTGGGGACCATGTTCCACTGTTGGAGGTCGGTTCTACCTCAAGGGCTTTGGTTGTTGGCTTTGCGGAGGGCGACAGTAATGGACAGATGAGGGAGAACGATTTCAACAATATCCCTCAACTCCTTAGAAGTAATGTACCTTCTATTGAGGAAGTTTCTGTTGCCAGAGTTGGTGGTGTACATAGCGTTAACAACGTGGTGAGTGGAGCTAATAATTTTAAGATGGCTACTACAGAATCCCTTGTTCGTTGGCTTCAAGGAGAAGTATCTTCTGTTTGTGATCATCAAGGTGAGGTTTCTAGTCTCGATGGACTACTTTTGGAATATAAAAATAAATTACTGAAATACAAGAAAATTCAACAGGAGAATTTTTATTTTAGGGAATGCCTGAAAGTGCAACATATTCCGAAGGGCCTTCGTATGTGGAAGTTCCCGAATGGGATCGTTCCACATTCATGTTACCATCAGGACCTTTTGGCCTTATTTGACAGTCATGGTTGTGAGTTATTGGAATTAATGTGTAAGCACAACAACACGGTTCTGGAGTGATTACAAGAGGAGATTCATGTGTTGGATGAGAGGATCCAACATGGGGACATGTGGGAACAATGTAAGTTTGCTTACGATCACTTATTTCTGCAAGTGGAAGGGATTGTTTCTGTTATAGCCAGTCAGAAAAATAAAAAATTGGAAAGGGACAGACGTGCTTATGAGGGTGGATATGCTTATCCCCCTCCCCCACCTGTACAGGGTAGACGCCAGCAGGGTACGACACAACAAAATAATGCAGATACTAATGCAGTTATCAGTCTTGAAGAGGGGGCCCCTTTGGACCAGCTAGGGCCGAGACGTTCCGAGAGGTTGAAGAACCGAGCACGCCAACAGTGGAACCCATACCCGCAAGGGGGGAATTGGAGACAGTACGGGCAGAAGTTTGGCCAGTTTATCAGGAACAGGAGATGAGTACAGAAACTATTAGTAAACCTTATATTGTTTTGAACTCTAAAAAGGACTTCAAAGTATTCAATTTCATTGATTACATTTTTTCAACTAAACATGCTGATGTGGTCTGTAAGGGTTTCAATTTTGTCATTAGTGGTAAAAGTGATATCAGTCAGCTCATCTGTGATTTAAAAATGTATACACACAGACTTAACTTGAAATTTATGCACAGAAATGATAATGATGCTTTTAATGTTAATAATTACTGCTTAAAAATGCCCAGTATTTATAATCCAGATCTCCATTATGCCATTAAAACTTTTGAAAAGATGTGTGAGACAGATTTTCAACATTTTTTGGGAAATAATGTGGTTGATGCCAATTTATCAAAGGTGGAGAATGATTGTTTAACAGAATTAAGAAATGACAACTTACGGATCATGCAACCAGATAAGGGGGGGGGGGATTGGTCATCATGTACAAAGTTGATTATGTGCAAAAAATGTTTGAGATTTTGTATGGTGACACGTACACTGAAGCTTCTTTGAATGAAGTTAATATTTCATACAATAGGATAGATAGTGACCTTTTGGATTTACTGATGCAGGATCAAATTGATCTAGATGAGTATAATTATATGCTCACTGATGTTCCAAAAATTCTCGGATATTTGGTATCCCTAAAATCCATAAGGATTTGAGTAATCCACCACTTAGACCAATAGTTGATTCATCTTGGTCTAAAACTAGTTATATTGCAAAATTCTTGGATTATAAATTGAAGGAGAAAGTTATGGCCATTTCCCATCTGTGCAAGGATTCGTGGCAATTTTTGGAAAAGTGTAGGAAGATTGATGTAATTAATCAGAAGGTTATTTTTATTACAATTGATGTTAAAGATTTGTACAGTTGAATTCCTCAGGATATTGGCCTTGAATGGTTTTCTGAATATTTGTTTGAAGAGTTTGGGTTACCACAGCCTGTCAATAATATGTACACACAACTTATGCAGGTGGTACTTAGGAACAACTATATCTTTTTCGAGGGTCATTACTTTAAACAATTGGAGGGGGTGGCTATGGGTTCCCCATATGGTCTGTTTTTTGTCAACATTGTTATGGCTTGGTGGGAGAAAACCTTTTTGTTTTCCTCTCCTTTGTTTAGTAATGTTATCTTATATTTGAGATACCTGGACAATTTGTTTATAGCTTGGAAAGGTTCAGAGGAGGATATTGTGGAGTTCACGGATTATATTAACGGAAGTTCAACATTTTTGAAGTTTACTTATTCCATAGGGGTGGATGGGATTTCTTATTTAGATGTTGGATTGACTAAGACAAGGGATGGATTGCAATCTAAAATTTACAGGAAGCCAACATTTTCCAACAGTATGTTGCACTTTGACAGCAGTCATCCCACACATGTCAAGCGAGGTATAATTAAGGGCCAGTTAGTTAGGGCAGCCCGTATGGTGTCCAACTACAATGACTTTGTAGAAGAATGTGATTTTATGTGTCAAATGTTTTTGGATAGGGGGTACCCCAAGTATTTGATCAATAATATTAGAAAGGAGGTTATGGAGAAATGTATTAGTGGTCATTTTAGGCCAATTTTGAATGATATTAGTTATCCACCTATTGGTGTTGACACAACAAATGTGGGTGACGGTGCAACTACTGTGGAATTGGCCAATGTGAACATGGGGAGTATGAAGAATTTGATATCTTCTCCATTGGTTACAACATTTTCCAGTGAAAGTGGTATTATACAGGCACTAATTAATAAGAATTGGACAATTTTGAACAGTGACCCTGGGTTTGGAACCTGTTTTGGTAGACATCCAGAATTTGTATACAGACGGGGTAAAAATATTAAAAATGTACTGGAACAAGCTAGGATAGGTGAAGTTCAGGGTAAAATGACAACTTGTGGTGCATGTAAGAATGTTTTAATGGCATCCAAGGTTAAAATCGTAAATAAACTTATTAGCATCAAGGGCAAGTTCAGTTGTCATACCCAAGGTGTTGTTTATGTTGCCCTTTGTTCCCATTGTCCTGGTTTTTACGTTGGGAAAACTCAACGTAAGTTGAGTCAGCGTATTTATGAACACCTTTATGAGATTCGCAGGAGAGAAGAAAAAAATGCCCTATACAGACACATCAAAATTTTTCCTGACCATGTGTTTAAATTTGTGGTGTTACAACAGGTTAGGAAGGGTGAACGAGGGGGACTTTGGAAACTATGGTTGGAAGATAGGGAGACCTGGTGTCAGGTCTTTCTTAATGCCCATACTCCCCCAGGATTGAATGTTACTGTTTCTATCAGCAGTAAATTAAAACTTAGGGTATTGGATAGATAGGTACATATTTTTTTTTAAAAAACATGTGAGCAACATATTTAAAATATACATACATTTATTTTTTATTTTTTCATTCTTTATATGTATGTCCAAACATATTTGTATTTGATTTGATGTGTGAATTGTATTGTATTGATGTCAATTAGTAAGTAATTATTGGGGGTGGGGGTGATGGTATATAAGCTGAACTGTTATATCATTTTTATTGTCTGAAGAAGTTTGGTCTATGTGCCTGATGAAAGCGCTTACTTGTGTACTGAGTGTTGAATTGTTCTGATGAAGCCCACCTTCAGTGTGGGTGAAAGCGCTTAACCTTGCAGTTCCTTCTATTAAAAGTTTTTTAAGCTACTACTGTCTGCTTCTTTGCTTGCTGACAGTTTCATTTCGAATTGAAGCAGTTCCTTCTTGGTTCTAAGGCGTTCAGCATTTGGATACACGCCTCTTTTGTATTTTTGGATTTATACGCTGGTTATTCTGTTGTTGAATCTACTTCAGTAAATTTGTTGCTGCTCAACGAGTCGTTTCTTTTTTTACTTGTTATCAGTTTCTAGTTGTTTTTTCCTGGGATAAAATAAAACTGGAGTTTAAAACTAGAGTAGAAAGACAAGAAAAAGAGATATGGTTAAGAAGGGTCTCATTCACATAGTCGAACTTTTACAAGTTTGAACCTCATATGGTCGAGACCATATGTTTGAATTTGTAGAAGCTCGAGTGTTTCAACGGAAATCTCCATAAGGGGAGGTTTCCATTTTCTTCAACGTGGTGCAATCTCGGAGTTGGCATATGTAAGTAGAGGGGGGTGGGAGGAGCAGCCCTCCATGTGGGGGGTGCAGGGGGGCTTGACCCTCTGCATAAAACCTTTAGGTACTTTTTTTGTTTTTTTATTTTTTGGTTACATTGTCGAACTTTTAAAGTTCGAACATATGGTGTCAACCATATGGTGTTCAAACTTTTTAAAAGTTTGACAACGTGATATAGACCTGGTTAAGAAGTAACAAGAGTTATTTAGAGGGGCTGACAAAGGTTAAAGTATTGCAGAATAAGGGGAATCTCACAGAACAAGAAGAGGTGCAACTGCAGAATGCCAAAGAGAAAACAAGGGAGTACCTGGATAATATGCATGCATTTAGAAAGATTAAGTGACTGTTTTCTCAATAGCTCGAGATCACAAAAACATTTAGCAGAATGACTTAGGCAATAGAAAGTAGAAAGGGTTGCTGTCAAACTAAAGGAGCCTATAACAAGAAAAATGACCAATATTCTTGTAGTAGTATTAGAAATATTTCAGAAATTTTATGAAAATGTGTATAAAACAGAGAAATGGGAAATCAAGGAAAAGAACAAACAGAAATATTTATGGATGATTTGAATATGCCAACTGCAAATGAGGCTCAACAATTAAGGGTTAAGACAGGAGGATATAAAATAAAAATGGTGATGTGTAACCGATCTGCAGGAAAGTCTCCAGGAATAGATGGTATTCCAGTGTAAGTTTGGAAACTAGGAGGAAAGAAAGTGATAACAGTATTTTAAAAGGAGAAGAAGCACCAACATCCTGGAAAAAAGCTGTGGTGGCTGTAATTCTCAAGGACGGTAAAGATTCATTAGATCCAGCTTCATATTAGACCCATTTCAATTTTAAACCATGATTATAAAGCATTTATGTCTATAATGACTAAAATAATGGCATAGGTGTTGCCAAAATTAATAGATATCGATTAATGTGTTGTTTTTTTTTTTTTTTTTTTGGAGAAGAGGCAAACATTTGATAACATTAATAGAACAATGATGATGACCCAGAGGGAAGCAGAATTTAAGAAAACACTACTGTTGTTGGTGGGTCTTGATGCTGAATAAGAATTCAACAGAGTAAGCTGGGATTTTATGAGAAGGCAATGGAAACATTTGCATTCCCTGATATAATGTTGTTGTTGTGACTTTCGGCTTTTCCTGGTTAGGAGTCGCCACAGCAGAACACCGGTCCGGTAATAATTGGCAGTTGATTTTTACATACCGAGTTGCCAGCCCTGACACACAACCTTCAACGAAGGTACGCCCATTCATGCATGTCTCCACGCTGAAGACGCTCTAACTGAGAGTCGAACTGGACAGCGTCTTATTGTGAGGTGACAACGCTACCGCAGCACCACCACCGCATTCCCTGATATAATAATAAGGTTAATTAGGATGCTATACAAGGAATCAGAGGCAAAAGTCAAAGTGGGAGGGTTCCTCTCTGATAAGTTGTGTCTGAACAGAGAAACCAGGCTGGGGTGTCCTCTTTCCCCTTCATTTGTGTTATATTTAGAACCACTTGCAAAGAAAATAAGGGAGTCAGAATTCAAGGATATAATCGGTATGGTAATCAAGAAAAGTTGGCTTTATTTGTAGGCATTATTTTGTACCTAATAAAACCAGAAAAGGATAGCTCAGTGTTGTGGAACACTGAAACAGTTCCAAGTTTTTTTTTTTTTACCTTAATGAAGATAAAAAAAGAAGTTATGTTTTTCTTACCATAACGTTCCATCTGTGTTGTCAATCTTCATTCATTCTTGACTGTTGGGTCTCGGTTCTATCCTCGGAACTGACTTGGCCATTATATCAAGCTCACAACAGCCAGAAACTCTCAAGCTAAGGCTACCCATAGTACCTCTATTCCCTTCCCCTCAGATTGAGTCTTGTCCATAGAATAGGGAAAAAAAGCATGAAAGCTTTGTCTGAGCAACTACCCTACTAGAAACCCAGGACTAGTTACGAACCTCAAGGAGTCTTTGGAGGGGGTAGGAGGGTGAGATGTCAAGAATGAATGAAGATTAACAACATAGATGGCACAGTATGATAAGAACATAACTTCTTGATCTGATGTTGTCAATCTTTATTCATTCTTGACTGTTGGGACAGAGTCCCTAGCTACTTTATGCCCCAGGAGGCCCTAAGGAAGGATATTCCTAAGCACCATAGAGCCAAAGGATGCTCTTCCACTGGAGACCATATCCAATTTGTAATGAGTGATAAAGGTATGTGGGGTAGCCCAAGTTGCCATTGAGCAAATGTCATTCATAGAGGTTCTGGAATGAAAGGATACTGAAGTGATAACTGATCTGGTAGAATGGGCCCTAACTTTTGTTGCTAAGTTTAGCTTATTTTAGTCATAAATAAAGGTGATGCAATGTCTCAACTATTTTGATAACGTAACTTTGGAAACTGGTTTGCCCAGTCGAGTACCTGAAAAGGATAGAAACAATTGGTACGATCTCCTAAATGATTTAGTTCTGTCCAAATAAAAATGTAACTGCCAGTGTACAGCCAACAAATGCAAACAATATTCTTCCTTGTTTGAAAAGTCTGGGAAGAAAACTAGTAGAAATATAGCCTGATTAATATTGGAGACGGGTTAGTTCTAAATGATACTCTCTCTTTGTGAAAAATGCAATATGGGTGTTTCACACACAAAGCTTGCAGTTCTGATATTCTTCTGGCCGACGTTTTGGCTATCAGGAATAACGTTTTCCAAGATAAATATTTGATATCACAGGTGACTGCTGGCTCAAAGGGCTGACGGACCAAACATTGTAACGCTACCATTAAATTCCAAGGCTCAATGGGCTCTTTAAAAGGAAGTTTCAAATGCAAAGCGCCCTTTATAAAGGTTTTGCAAAGGCAATGAGACATCAAAGAAAGGTCGTCGAAATCATTATGAAAATTTGAAATAGCAGCTAAATGAACTCTAATAGTGGAGGCAGAGGCTCCTGATTGGAACAAGGTTGATAAGTATTCTAATACCTTGTCAATCAAAGTTGAAAAGGACTCAATTCCTTTTTCCTGAGACCAAAACACAAATCTGTTCCATTTACTAAGGAAAGTTTCCTGATGGGTGGTTTATGAGAAGCCAGAAGTATCTTTTGTACTGTGGAAGATAGATTATTCTGCCTGTCAATTACTGGAAGTGGAGGAACCAAGCCATCCGCTTGAGACTTTGTAGGGTGGGATGGACCAGTCTCTGCGGGTGAGACAACAGGTCTGGAGTTGGATCCAGAGTCCATGGGCGGTGAACTAGATGAGGCAAAATAAAGGGGAACCAGACTTGATGGGGCTAATAAGGTGCAACGTGAATCACTTTGCTTCTCAACCACTGGGCTTTCTTCAAAAATTGGGGAATTAGGGGGATTGGTAGGAAGGCGTAAAGTAGGCCAATCGTGTAGGAGAGCATCTCTCAGGGAATCCCCCTGAGGGGGGATTAGGGCAAAGTAGCTCCTGAATTTGTGGTTTATGGGAGACACAAACAGCTCACAGCAAGACTCACCCCATCGATGAAAGATCTTTGTTGCTACATTGGGATTAAGAGACCACTCATGAGGCAGGATTATGCATCTTCTCAGTTCATCCGCAATCATGTTGGAATTCCCTGGAATGTACTATCAGAAAGCAGTTGGAGGAGATCACTCATTGCCAAACTCTTAGATTTTCCCAACAGAAAGGGTAGGATCTGGTTCTCCCTGTTTGTTCATGTATCAGACCACTGACATGTTGTCTGACTGAATAGCAATTTTCCCCAAAGAGAGGGTAGATTGAATTGCTTGCAATGTTAAGAGCACTGCCCTCTGTTCTAGGATGTTGATATGCAAACTGGCCTCTTGAGGGGACCAAGTGCCTTGGACTGTCTTTCCCTGAAAATGTCCCCCCCACCCCATCAGGGAAGCATCCATGGTCACTACGGCCTTGGACTGAGAGGGTGAGAAGGGGGTGGCTCCATAATTCTTCTGGTTTCATCCACCAATGTAAATCCTGCTTGCAATGGTTGGTTATGCAGATTGGGTGGGACACTGGGTGTGTTAACAAAGACCACTGTGACACCAAGAGCTACTGAAGCAGCCTCATGTAATACTTCACCAGAGGAACTAGGGTGATTGTTGCTGCCATTGACCCAAGGAGCTGTAAGACTAGATGAACCGGAACTTTGTCTTGAGAGAGTATCACTTGAAGCTGTGATCTCAACCTTATCAGTCTGTGAAGAGAAAGAACAGCCATGCAGGATTTTGTGTTTAGAGTTGCTCTGAAGAATTCTATGTCTTGTGTGGGGGATAGTTTTGACTTTTCCCTGTTTATTGAGATGCCTAAGAACTCTGCAAGCCTTAGAATGGAGTCCAAGGCTGAAAGCAGTAAATGCCTTGAAATTGGTAATGACTGGCTCCCAGCCAGAAGCGGAGATATCTTCTGGAACACTTGTCCATTTTTATGTGGTAATATGCATCCTGAAGATCTACAGAGTACAACCAATCATCTTTCTCCAGAAAAGGAAGGATAGACTGAACTGTGACCATCTGGAATTTTGTCTGTCAAACAAACTTGTTCAGAACACTGAGGTCTAGAATCGGCCTCCAGTCCCCTGCCTTTTTTGGCACTAAAACGAATCTTGAGTAAAATCCAGATCCTATTTGGTCTGGTGGGACTGTTTGGATGACTTTTTTTGAAGCAGCTTTTGAATTTCTAGTGCTACTGTATTCTACTTTGTGGTATGGGATAAAGAGTAAAGGGGATATGTTAACCTCTGGTAATTACTGTCTGCACCCAGGAATCCGATGTTATTGTGTGCCAGCCTAAATGGTGCAGAGAGAATCTTCCCCAACTGCCTCCAGAGGTAAGCAATCGGGCTGCTGCCTGGAGCACTGGTAGGGTTGACCAGAGAAAGAATCTCTGGAACCCAGGTTATGCAGGCCCCCTCTGCCATTGGAGGGATGTCTTCCCAATGAGCTCCCCCCTCTGCCCCAGGGAGCCCGAAAAGGCCTTGGGACTTTCTGAACTACATCTTTCCACTTCTCTGATTCTTGGAGTAAGGTCGTTGAGGAGTGGAAAAATGCATGCCCACAGCAGAAAGGGTCTTTCTGTCCTTCTCACACCTGGCTAATGTGTCTCTGACTTTTGGACCAAACAACAAGGTAGCATCAACTGGATCACTGACAAAGGAAGACTTGAAAGGGTCCGCAAAGTCACATAAGCGCATCCAGGCATGACACCTAATGGCAATGCTTGTACCCACTGCCCTGGCCGTCTCTTTGGCTGTATGCAAAATAAAGTGCATGGATGAGTTTTATATTGATTCTAGGGTCGCAAGCTGGGAGGCAACCTTATCGCGTAAGAGCATCCAGGCATGACACCTAATGGCAATGCTTGTACCCACTGCCCTGGCTATCTATTCAGCTGTATGCACAATAAGATGCATGGACGAGATGTATACCGATTCTAGGGTCGCAAGCTGGGAGTCAACCTTATCGTGTAACTCATCAGACATTGCTCCTGCCAAGGTCCCTGAAAGCTCAGTTATTAGGTCCTTCTGAAGTTGTGTGAAATTTGCCAAAAACTTCAATGACCGTATGGCAAAGGTCATTGAAGCATAGACCCACTTCTTGAATCTGTCCATCGTCCAAGACTCTTAGTTTGGAGGATGGACAGCAGGGCTCTCCTCGGTGAGTTCCTTTTTTGTGGCAGCCGCCAGCACCATAGCATCTACTGCTTGACCTTTGGGCCAGTGGGGGTGATCTTCGGGTGCAAAGAGAATTTTGTCCGGTTTCAAAGGGATTGGCTCTATAGTGTCAGGAGCCTTCCACGCACACTGCATGATGAGTTTGACCAATTCATCAGCAGGTGGGGTCACCCAAGAAGTAGAAGGTCAGGCAGGAAAAGCCTGCAAGAAAACAGATTCCTCGGAGGAAGGGTTTGTGGGCTTCCAATCACCCCTCTGTTTTAAGATTTCCAGGATATCTCCAAAGGAAACATCTTTAGGAGGTGGCCTTGGGACCCCTCCCGTTCATTGTAATCTGATTCCTCAGTGACAAATTCTTCCAGAGAATCTAGGTGCTTCCTCTTGTATGATCTTTTACCTCAGATCCAGATGGGAGAGAGGTCATAGATGGGGCAGGGAGACCTCTGGCCACCAAGAGCTGATCCACTATTTTGATTGCATCAAGCTCTGAAAGGCTCTAAGTAGAATGGATGGACATCCCTGAGGGTGATTCCAGGCATTCAATAAAAGTACCTCAGGGGGAGGTCTGAGGAGGACTCCAAAGAGAGGGTACCCTGCAGCAGGATGTCTTGCTGCTCTCATGCCTGCTGCCCCAGTGTCACAGATTGTGACAGCTGTGAGCCAGAGGATACATAGACATGACACTCTGATGGGGATGGTGCCAACTGCAAGCCTGCTGAGGTGAGAGCGCTCTCCATAATCTGGAATGCAGGCCTGCCTGTAGAGGGATGGGAGCCTGGAACCAAAAAAGACAACCTTGGAACTGGGGTCACACCCTGCTCTGATGACCCCACCTCCAGAGAAGGAGCTGTGAGAGGACTTGGAACTGTCAAAGCACCAAGAACTGTAGACAGCGCCATGGAAAAAATTGGAGCTGAAATACAGATCCTGGAACCAGCAGCCAAGTCACAGTCCTGTGGGTGGGTCAGATCTGACAGAGCCACTGACCATAGAGTCGGTTCTGGAACCAAGGTAAGGTCCACCATCAGTACCAAAGTAGTTGGCATCAGGAGTGGCGAAGTCACGGGCTCCAAGACCTGCGGAGAGGTTGAAGGAGGAAAATTAGTGGGAGCCCTTGTAGAGCAAATTTCGGATCCAGATGGAAGAGAGGTCCTAGATGAGACATGGAGACCTCTGGCCAGCAAGATCTACTAATCTGACTACATCATGCTCTGAAAGGCTCCTGGTGGAATGGATGGACATCCCTGAGGGTGATTCTGGGTGTTCAATAAAAGGACTCAATTATTGACCAAGGAAGGGGTCAGTAGATGGAGAGTACTTAGTCCTGGGTAAGGATTTGACCTTTGGCACCATGGTCAGCTGACCAATGATTTGTTTTACTGGGGGGGTGACTGGTTTGACTGGGGAAACTATTGTTGGTGCAGACAGGGTCATAGATACTGATGATGGGGTCAGTACCGAGGTGACTTTCATAGGTTCAGTAGTTGTCGGCACCGTGGGGGAAGTTACAGGTTTCAGTGCCAAAGTGGTAGCAGGTGTCCATTTTTGAATCATAGGCCTCGGTTCCAAGATATGAGTCGAGGGCTGGTCCTTAGAAGATTTATATTCTTGTGATTTGAGAGACACCAGAACAGAGTGGCTACTCTTTTTTGACTCTTTTTTGGGAGACTTTGACATCTCTGCCTCAGACAAAGCCTCACTAAAAGGACATTTCAACAGCCCTTTGAGGATCAATTTGTTATGCCTCTCTGAATCTCTAAATGTGGCACCCGCAAACAATAAACACCAGAAGGATGCCCATCTGAATTGGGCATCTTTCTGCCACATTCTTTGCACTGCTTGAAACCAGTAGTTCCCTTATGCTTTTCTGCCATCTTCTAAATTCTAAATGAGAAGGCACGAGCACAGACACAACTTAACTACACACACACACACACACACACACACACACACACACACACACACACACACACACACACACACACACACACACACACACAGAAGGTGTAAGAGAAAAAGCAAGTAAAGACATTTTTTTTTTTTTATAAGGAAAGGTCGTATCAACAATGGTAGTTAAAGAAAATACCCACAAAGGGTAAAGGGGAGAAAGGGGAATACCAATGATGGTATTGACAGAATTACCAGAGGTCAGAGGGAAGGGAGGCGCCTATACCAACGATGGGTAAGTATTTACCAGTAAGGTAAAAAGGGAAGAAACAGCACTCACACTCAACAAGTCAGGGCAGTAACTAGAAAAGAATCGAATAAGTAACAAGTTTAGAGCTAAGAGATGAAAATGTATATATATATATATATATATATATATATATATATATATATATATATATATATATATATATATAGGAAAAAAGGTTAGCACTTAACCAAGGGCATGGCTGACGCATCCTAAATTCTATGTGGCAAACGAGATCTGAGGGGATGGGAAGAGAGGCACTATGGGTAGCCTTGGCTTGAGCATTTCTGGTTGGTCCGAGCTTCATATAATGACTGAGTCAGTTCTGAGGATGGAACTGAGACTCAACAGTCAAGAATGAATGAAGATTGACAACATCAGATCAAAGGATATAGCTGTAATCTATGTAACCACACTCCCACACATGATTTGGTTCAACAATATCCATATTTATGAGGACATGATAAAATTAAGTATTTAGGAGTATAGATTAAAAATATTCTGTTACAGCAGCTAAGGATATGTGGGAGGAGACCAAAGAAAAGATAGTACAAAAACTGAGAAACTGAAAGCTCTTGCCTATGGATATCAAGACACAAGCAGTAAAAATGTTTTAGCCTCTTTAGTTTTATACACAGGTCAGACATATTTTTATCAACCAGAGGAAGTTGTTGACAGTAATAAAGAGTTGAAGGATTTTATCTGGGAGAGGAAGAGGGCAAGAGTCAAGTGGGATAAGCTGATACTTCTAACAGAACAAGGTGTTTTATGATTATCTGATTTGAAGGGATATTTTAGAACTACACAGTTAAGACTCTCATACATAACACTAGCAGAAAAATACAAATTGTAATAGAAATGGATGATGATTAATCGGGGGTTCAAGAAATAAGAAGAAAGTGGGAATTCTGATGCAGAAGCTTAAGGAGAATAACAGCATGTCATACAGAATATTATATTCATAATGTAGCAGAAAGTATTCTAAGAACTAATCCAACATGGAAATGTAGAGAGGAGATTGACGATAGGGATGACTGCAACTAGGACTGCAATTAGGAGCACAGAAAATAAGATGGAATTTACTGGAGGAAGCTGGCAATGGAACAAAGGTATTGGGAACAAATTATTACAGAGGGAAAGGCAATAGAATGGGAAGATGCCAAGAAGACATTTGAACTGCAGGCTAGAGACTGTCTTCCCTGTCAAGGACAGATATCAGAGTATAGGCAGACAGAAAGGGATAGGAGAATCCTAAATGAAAGACATGCACTAGTTGAGTTTTTACTTGAATTTAGAACAGAAGCTGCTGTTAAAAATGGGGCATATAAAATATTGCACAACTATAGGAATCAATCAGAGGAGGTCTGAAAAGATTGGGAAGACAGAACAGCTAAGCAATCAAAAAATAAACAATGGGAGGACATATGCATGGCTCACAAATATACAACAAAGTTTGGAAGATTTAGGATTTTTGCTTGGAAGTGTTTGCATAGGTACTTTTATACCCTGTAGCTCAACATTTGTGTATATACTTTTAAGAAGCTATCTAAGGGCTTGCACAAGTGTATAAATACTGAGCACTTGTGAGCCTGACTGCCATTTTGTAGTAAGCAGTTGAGATGTAAGCATGTATGTATGTAAGGTCTGTCTGTTAACTAGTTCGATCATATTTTATGATGCCGCTATCCATCCTGAAGTGTTTCTATGTAATAAAGCATCTAAATGAAAACTCCAGCCTTCTTGTCATATGTGTTAGAGATGAATGAGTGGAATGGTACCAGAAGAGGAATATCTAAAAAGGACATGGTATAAGAAACGGCATGTCTAAAGGACAAGGAATCAGAACCAGCATATCCAATGGGCATGAAGTTAGAAGCGGCTTGGGTAAAATGATTAGAGGCAGAGTGGATCATTCCTAAATGTGCAAACTTCACAAAACAGGGCAGAAACGAATTTCAAGTATTAAAACTTGATCAGCACTATTTCTTTTTGCATAATACGAACCAAGGCATACAGAACATTCTAAATGATATTCACATAAACAGATATGTATGATATTGATAAAAACTATTCAAATTACTACAGAAAATGTTTGAAATAAAGTCCGAATTGCATAAAATGAACAAAATAAAGGGAAACAACCGCATTTTCATATTAAGCAAAGATAACCGAGTTAACAGAAGTATATAAAGTGTTCACATGTTTGTGTTACAGTAAAGCTATTTTGCAGAGCACAGTCATTACAGGGCGTATTTCACAAAGTACAGCCATTACAATGCATATTTCACAAAGTACAGCCATTACAGAGAATACTTCTCAAAGTACAGTATTTCAAAGAGTTTATTGTGCATTTGTATGTTATTACAAGCTCACAAAACTGTTCGTACATAATTACATGGGCCATATTTTCAGTGTGTTTGTGTATATTTTGTGGGCATGGCAGACTGATTTTGAAAATCCAGTGCACTTGTGTTTGACAGTAATATTGCTGAGAACTGGATGGTGTTTGAGCAAGAGTACAACATTTTCATACAGGCTGCATTTTCTGATAAACATGACCATTGAAAGGCATTTATTCTACTTAATTTAGCTGGGTCAGAAGCCATAGAAAGGAACATTCATTTGTGTATGCACCTAGTATCTATACCAGAAAGGGGAAACCATCATATTGTTGTACAGGCTGAGTCAAGGGAGGCTCCTGAGTGCTTACAACATAAATTTAGAGAAATGTCTAACCCCCAGACAAATGTTACAATGGAAAGGCACTTATTTTATACAAGGGATCAAAAGCCTGGTGAATATGGTTACCACCTTTTCAAATGCCCAAAGTAGGACATTTCTGGTACAAATGTCAGATTTTGCAGGGCAAAACATGCCCACGGCCAGTGCAAAGGACAGAACTTCACCTTTTTGCCTAAATAAAGGCTTATTCTTGTAGCATTTTAGTTGCTTATTCTGTTTCTTGTAACATTTAGGTGTTTCAGATACAGAATAACTGTTTTATACATCTATTACATAAAATATAGGAAATATTTTTGTCCTAAAATCTCAGGACATTTGCCATTTTTTCAGTCTTTTTGAGGACACAACTGCCCAAAGAGGGACTGTCCCTCACAAAGTGGGACAGGTGGTAACCCTGCTGGTGAAACGTTTGCAGCATATATAACTGACCTGAGAAATAAAGCTAAAACATGCAGATTTGGTGACTTAAGGGATGAATTGATAAAGGATAGACTTGTGTGTGGTATGAGAGATGATGCTGTGAGAAAGATGTTGCTTCATGACAGTGATTTAACTTTGAATACGGCCATTGAGATTTGTCAGATATATGAGCACACAGAAAAGCAGATAAACATGCTTACAAATGAGACTAGCTCAAGAAGGCACAGTGATAAAGCTCATGTTGATAGTATGCAGTACGTTATTAAAAGAAACAGGCCAAGCAGATAGCAGCTGTAACCCCTGCAGCACTCAAAGGTAAACCACAGAACTTTCCAGCAAATTCTAGACTTCGCATATTCTCAGTGAAGCATAAGAGTGAGTCAAGTAAACTCAAAGCATGGCCCTAACCCAGTTTCATTGACAACTGTCGTAACTGTGGTGGAAGCCATGATTCTAAAAGGGAGAAATGTTTAGCTTTTGGTCAACAATGCCACAAATGCAATAAATGGAATCATTTCAAAAGGTTTTGTAAATCAAGAGTCCCACATTCTTTTATTAAAGGGGAACATTTTAAGAAATGAGTTGATCAGTTAGACAGTGGGAAGCCTACTCTTTACTTTGATGGTCTGTCAGTGCTTCATGAATCAGTCAATGCAGTAGATTTAAGGGCAAAGAATGAAGTATTTTGTACTGTTTGGATAAATGGCAAACCCATAGAGCTCAAAGTTGATACTAGTTCCAAGTGCAAAGTTATGTCTGCAGAAACATTTGCTAGAGTATGTGCTGGTGAAAAGCTTGATTTGGCAAAGTGTGTGAAGCTTGTTGCTTATGGTGGTGAAGAAATTCAGACTGAAGGCTCAATAGTGCTTTCATGTTACTCTGCTGGAAGAAGCTACGACTTATTATTTTATGTGGTCAAGTGGCAAGTACAGTCATTATTAGGACTCAGAGATACTTTGAAAATGGGACTGCTTTCATTTAATATGAAGTCCATCATGTTAGCTTAAAAGACCACTACTCTAATTTTGTCCAGTACATTTTTTCTACCTATGCTGATCTTTTTGAGGACAAACTAGGCAAGCTTCTCATTGTGTTTCTCTGTTCACCTGTGTGAGAGGGGAGCTTTGAGCAACCTATCTGTCCCTGGAGGAGTGGTTTCAGCGCAGAAATTAGTAGTTTATTGGCCATTTTGGACTAATTTCTATCTCTTTCATTTCCCTGCTATAAATACCGCATTTGCCCGGTTTTACATGCCGGGCAGTGTCGGTTAGCTAGGGTAAAACTATTCCTGGCTCCACAAAGACTCCTCTTCAATTTTTCCTTTGGAACTAGACAAACTTTCAACTTAAGCACTCAAGCCAGTCATTTCTCAGCCCGGCAATTGCTCAAAACTTATAGCAAGCACTTATAAACCGTAGCACTAGACCCTCCTGTGCTGTACAGAAGGACAAGGCTCTCTATTCGACCTTACCAGCCGTCCAGTAAAACAGTTCACTGTATCTATCCAGGCATGTCCTAAGGGCAGTTTCAGGTGTACTCTCTAGTCCAACTGGTGAATCTGGGCATTTTGAGGCAATGTTACAACTGCCTCATGTACACAGACAACCCTCTCCTCCTACCACCAAACATTAATACATGCGCGAGATGCAATTATACAGCCAAACTGGAGGCTAAGCTCTCTCAACCCAATACTGGATCAGACAGTCAAGAGGAGAAGGAAAATACTTGCATCACACCACCAGTCTCACATAGACCCATTAAACCAGCACCAGCAAAAAACACACATAAATACATGAAAGCATACTCGGTGGCTCTAAATAAAAATCTGCAAAACCAACAGAGACCTCCAAAGCAAACAACCAAGCAACCTTCACCCCCCAACACAAACCATGAAACACATACTTCACAAAACCACAGTGTCATGCAATCACAGCCCTTAAGGCAAAATAACATACTCAACATAGGAGTAATAGGGGACTCTATAGTCTGGCACACTGACATCCCACTCACTAGGCTGAATAAAGAGAAGGTTACTGTTAGCTGCCTGTCGAGTGCCAGGATCCACCACATAACACAAGCACTCAGGTCACCCCAGAACAAGTATAAATATGACTCTGTCATTGTCCATGTTGGTATGAATGACCTGAGCCGTACCTCCCTGGACTACATGAAAAGAGACATGGAAGAGCTCTCTGATCACATAGCCCAGGCCGGTATGACCCTGACCCTGAGTAGTATCCTGCCCTCACCAAGAATGATACCACGGTATAAAGAAAAAAATTCTCAATTTCAACAATTGGCTAAGTTTCTGGTGTCATTCAAAGGGGATCCAGTGTCTGTCTGCCTGGGATGACATGCTCGACAAGCCACGTTACTTTGCTAGAGCCTGCTTGCACCTGTGATCCTTAGGCTTTTGAATGCTGGCCAAGGCTCTTGCCACCCCCACAGTGCCTTTTTTAGGCAAGGCTCAAAAGACAAACCCACCGCCTTAAATAGCACAAGTAACAAAAAACTGAGGGTAATGCTACTCAATCCCAGAAGTCTAAACCTCAAAATGCTTGCACTCGAGGCACTCCTCAGTATGGAGAAAATCGATATATGTGCAGTAACAGAAACCTGCTTTAAGGCTCCAGAGAGCACCCAGCACTACCAGGCTACAACTCATATCATACATTTCGGCCACAGAACCCAAACCGAAATACAAAAGGTGGGGGCGTATCCATATTCATCAAAGATACCCACACCTCCAGGTTAGTGGCACAGCACGATGCTTCAGAGATCATCCACGTGCAACTAACAATGGGCAAAATTGCAATTCAAATTGTAACTTGCTACAGATCACCCACCATGTCCCAGGACCCCCATTCTGCATTTCTGGAAATACTGGGAAATATAAAGGTCCTACCAAACACCCTAATATTGATTGATTTCAATTACCCAAACATTACCTGGGAGAACTACTCAAGTACTAACTCCCTTGCCCAACATTTCCTAGAATTTATAAACTCAAACACCCTGGTTCAACTGGCATAGCCGGCCTTAGGCATAGGCCAACTAGGCAGCCGCCTAGGGCGCCACTGTAGCAGGGGCACTTTACCAGTATTTATTTGGTATAGGTAGACCAGGTTGGGGGCACCTGTGGTGTGGGGGGGGTGCCGTGGAGCCCTTTTGCCTACGGCACCAGCTGACCTAAGGCTGCTGCTGTCAACTGGTCAACACTCCCACCAGAGGTGACAACATATTGTACCTGGTCATCACCAACATGGGTGACCGGAGTTCCACACCAGAGGTCAACCCCTCGCTGGTTAGATCTGACCATAAACAAATCACTTTGGATATCCACATTCCGCCCCCACCCCCAGACAAGGAAACCACTGTGAAAAACTTTTCAGAAGCAAACTTCACATTACTTAAGACCGAGGTGGAAAGTTTCAAAGCCCCCATGCTGAAGGATAATACTGTCCAAGCTGCAAAATCTTTTACTAATGCATTCTATGGGCACCTACAAGAATGCATGGATCATGCCATCCCAAGCAAAACTAAGACTCACTCCTCCACGAAAAGTAAACCAGTCTGATGGACTCCTGCCATAAACAAGCTATACAACAGAAGGAGGAAACTAGTACAGAAAAGAGTAAAATCCCAAGAAGGGAAAACATCCCTGATCAGTATCAGCAAGAAACTATGATCCCTCATACAATCATCCAAGGCGAGCTTTGAAAGAAAAATTGCCAAGGACTCCAAAGATAACTACAAGGCATTCTTTAGCTATGCCAAGAATCTAAGTGGCAATGCTCAGATCTGCTCGGAGTTAGGGCAGAATTGCACAAAATACACTGAACCAACCGATATCGCCAACATCCTGGCAGACAGGTTCAGTGCAAACTTCACCTCCCTCTCATCCCCAAAAGGGCCCATAACCATACCAGAAGAATGTAAAGTCCCTGAAATCACAGACACTCAGGTTAAAACAGCCCTCTCCAAAGCCAAAAACACAGCATCAATGGGACCGGACGGTGTCCCAGGCTGCATCCTACATGAGCTCAAAGACGAACTAACCCCTCACCTAAACACACTGTTCAAACTCAGCCTCTCCACAGGCTACGTACCTATATTGTGGTGCACAGCAATGGTTATTCCACTCCACAAAGGTGGAGCCACAACAGACCCCAGGAACTATCACCCTATAAGCCTGACTAGCTTGGTCTGCAAGGCTATGGAACGCATCATCATGGAACTCAATTAACAGAGACATTGGAAACCTCCAAACACTGGACCCTACCCAGTTTGGCTTTGTTAAGGGCAGATCATGCCTCCTAAACTTGGTGGACTTCTTTGAGACAGTTACCAAGGCAATAGACAAGGGAAAGGTGGTAAACTCAGCCTACCTAGACCTCGCTAAGGCCTTCGACACCATTCCCCATTCTGGTATTATAGACAAGTTCACCAGCCTGAACATAAATCCCTACGTCACAAGATGAGTTGCCAACTGGCTCATGGACAGAACCCACATGGTGAGAGTTGTGGGAGCTAGGTCCAACTCTAAACCAGTTACAAGTGGCATTCCCCAGGGCTCAGTCCTGGGACCCTTCCTGTTCGGCATATACTTCTCAGAGGTACAGGCAAGCACAGGAGGACTATGACTGACCAAATTCGCAGACAACTGCAAACTAGGGGCTATAATTGACTCTCCAGCTGACACAGACATCCTCCAAAAGGGTCTCACTGAGACGTATACCTGGTGTCAAAATCATGGCCTCAAGCTAAATGCCAAAAAGTGCATAGTCGTCTCCTTTGGAAAAAACAAAGTACCAACAAACTACCACATAGGTGGTAGTCCCCTAAATACGAAAGAAGTAATAAGGGATCTGGGGACCCAAGTAGATAGTAATCTCACCTTTGATAATCACATTTCCAAAGTGGTTAGAAAATCCTTCTATGTGGCCCACCTAATCACAAAAGGGTTCGCATCCAGATCAAAAGAGGTCATTGTGCCCCTCTACTCATCACTCATCAGACCCATCATAGAGTACAATACCCCATTTGGGATGTACCTTACAAGACACCTGCAACAGCTGGAAAGACCACAGAAGTACCTCACCAAGAGGATCACTGGCCTCAAACAGATAGTCTATGCAGCCCGACTGAAGAAACTCCAGCTGTACTCAGTTGCATACCGCCTCCTCAGATGTGACCTCTGCCTGACATACAAGGCCATGTCCAACTCAGAATTGATGGACATGTTCCACCTAAAGAAAACCTTATCCCCTCGAGCCACACACTCCAGGGATCTAAACCTCACCACAACAATAAATAGGATGTCTCTGGAGGGATAGATTCCTGTCCCAGAGACTTCCCAGGCTTTGGAACAAGATTCCAATCTACATTAGGTGAAGCTCCTCGCTAACACTCTTCAAAAGAAACCTTGACGAGTGGATGGGAAAAAGAAAGTTTACCCCAGGGATCACTTGGGGAACTAATCTAAGGTGGCGGCAAAAGCCAACACATTCTGGCTAGGCTTATAAATGCCTTCAGGCAGATAGCCTAGTACCTGCCTATGAACCTATGAACCTATAAGATCTGTTTGTTAACTAGCTTGTTCATATTTAATGATGCTGCTATCCATCCTGATGTGTTTCTATGTATTAAAGCATCTAAATGAAAACACCAGCCTTCTTGTTATGTTTGTTAGAGACAAATGAGTGACATACCCCAAGCAGACTCCAAAGAAATTTTTCTCAGATAGCTCGCAAATGTCTGAGGTGTGATGAGGAAGAAAGAGGTGGCTGGAAGCATATTTTTAAGAATGTAATGTGTTGGCAGATTTTAAACAATTCCCTACAGTGTTCTCTGTCAGGAATACTGTGCGAGCAAATGAGTATAACTAAGGAAATTATTTTTTCAGCTGGGATACAGGATCTGAATTGCCTAAACATAGTAAGACCTTGTTAAGTTTAATTTTGGATGCTGACAAAAAAAAAACAATTATTAGAAAATGGAAATCAAAGTCTAAACCAACCATACTTGAAGTAGTGAATATCATAACAGAAATAAAGCATAAAGTGGGATCTTTAGCAAAGGTTAGGTGCAAATTACATAGAATAAATGGAAATTGTGGGAACAATACATGCAGAAAAATGTTTTGTAGGAGAAATGAGGTTTAAGGGTTAGCAGAAACTGAACAATTTATGTTGGATTGACTATATTGTATAGAAGAAAGTACAGATGTGTAAAATCAGTTTACCAAAGACTACTTTTTGCTTTTAAAAGGTACACCAAATGTCACCCAAATGCTCCTTGCATAGCATAGGGCATAAAGGTAACAGAACTGAATGCCCCAGTAGGAACACAGTCCAAGAAACCCTAGAGGTAACCTGTACATCCAGGAAGGCAAAAGACTAGGGGGATGGAGGAAGGGAGCAAATACTGCAGCAGTGACGGCAAGGACATCTGCAGTTATGGTGAGATTTTACACAACTGTACTATGCCTTACATTCACTGCTGCAGTATTCTTAATAGATGGGAGAGTGCCAAAGCTCAAGAGGAAACTTGGGAGGGGGAATGGGCAGAAGAGTCCCCTAAAAAAATGAAGAACGGCACTAGCAAAACCAGCCCTAGCTCGAGAAAAAACATCCAACTTGTAGTACTTGGTAAAAGTATGCACAGAAGTCCAGGTACCTGCCTCAGGAACAGAATTAGTATCTAAGCCCTTAAAAAAAGCACCCAAAGAAGGCACAGCTCTAGTAGAATGAGCCTTAACTGAAGAAGGATGCCTCTTGCCATGAAAAGTGTAACAAAAGGAAATAGCCTTAGAAATCCAAGAAGAAATAGTTTGCTTGGATACAGCAAGTCCCAAAGATCTAGGAAGAAAAGAAACAAATAACAAATTATCATATTTTCTAATAGTCTTAGTCTTATCCAAATAAACCCTGAGTTGCCTATGCAACTGAGACAGAAGAGCCAACACATACCTAGACATATGGGTCTGATAATTAATGGCAGCAGGCTCAGATGAGGTCACAGCAGATATGATAAAGATGCTGGGTGAGCTAGGGGAGAAATGGCTCCTGAGGGTACTAATTGCAGTGTGGAGAGAAAGGCGTATTCCAGATGACTGGAGAATAAGCATACTCACGCCAGTGTACAAGAACAAAGGGGACATCCACAACTGTGGACAGTACAGAGGCATCAAACTCCTACCACATTGCATGAAAGTTCTGGAGAGGGTGATTGATAAATGGATATGCAGAATAGTAGAATGTAAGATGGGAGATGAACAGTTCGGATTCAGATCAGGATGCAGCACAATTGACCTGATGTTTGCATTGAGACAGATACTTGAGAAGAAACTAGAGAAGAGGAGAGAGTCAAACTGGGCTTTCCTAGACTTGGCGAAAACATATGACAAGGTCCCAAGAAAGCTGATCTGGGCAGTACTGCGGTGGTTTAAGTCCCAGAAACACTGGTGGAATTAGTACATGCTATATACAGGGACCCAGTGACTCAAGTGCGAACAGTGTTTGTTCTCACATAGGGGTTCCCAGTGGGAGTGGGTGTACACCAGGGTTCAGCTCTGAGCCCACTGCTGTTCATACTGGTAATGGACTACATCAGCAAACAGGTTGGAGGAGTCAGAGCAACAAAGCTGCTGTATGCAGACAATGTGGCAGTACAGGCAGACTCTGATCTAGAACTTCAGCAAAGGATAGGAGAATGGAATGCAAATCTGAAGGCACATGGGATGAAACTAAGCACAGATAAGACAGTGGTAATGGCAGCAGATTGGGGAAATCAGAAGAAGCTGAGAATAGAGATAGATGGGAAGATAGTGGAACAGGTAAACAGCTTCAAGTATCTGGGAGGGGTGGTTGAGGAGAAGGGTAGTCTGAATGAAGAGGTCAAAGCTAGAATCAGAGGGGCTGCAGCCAACTGGCATAGAGTATCAGGTGTAGTATATGACAGAAGAATGCCAAAGAAGCTGAAAAGTAAGGTGTACAAGACAGTGGTGTGACCAGTACTACTGTATGGTACAGAAACCTGGGCAGTAAAGGCAGAACAGTTGAAGAAGCTAGAGGTGATGGAAATGAAGTGCCTGAGAAAGGTGGTAGGATGCACACTGCGGGACAGGCAAAGAAATGAGGACATAAGAGCAGAAGCCAAAGTAGCTCCAATTGCAGAAAAGATCAAAGAAAACAGATTACGATGGTATGGGCACATGTGCAGAAAAGCAGAAGACAATCTGGTGAGGGAGATTTGGGACAGACAGGAAGAAGGTAAGAGGAAGCGAGGGCATCCAGCAAAGAGGTGGATGGATTGTGTGAAAGAAGATCTGCGACAGTCAGACATGAGTGTTGAAGAAGGCAGGAGAATGGCACTGAATCGAGAGAGTTGGCGACAGTTAATACGATACCCCGACCCCACGTAAATGGGAAAAAGGGGATGATGATGATGATGAATTAATAGCCCTAAAACTTAGGGTAGCAGAAGTGTAAACCTTCTTACCCAACTTTTCCATAGTTCTACTATCCTTGTCAGAAGGCAATAACTTGGGCGAAGGAAGCAATCGAGATCGCTTATCAGAGGCTACAGACATGACAGAGGGGTCAGCAGCAGGACATTTATATAGGAAAGAACTGTCCTCAAGCACCCTATAAAACCTGTCAGGCTTCTTGGGAACAGGGGGCAGAGAATCAGGTACATGACAGGCATTGGAAAAAACATCCAGCAAAGCAGCCAAAACAGGAGTAATAGCTACAGGCTTAGGAGATTCCAACTGCAGCAACTCATGGTACCTCTTACAGATATCAGAGACCTGAGCACAATCCCATTTAAAAAAAAAAACATCATCCTAGAGAGTGTGCCCCCAAAAGAAATTTCCTCAAAAGGAACATCTGGACTAATAGATTCCTCCTCCTCTGAATAGTCTAAAGGGGAAGGAATCTGAGTAGAATAAGTCTGGAGTTCATTACCTGAATCTGACTCATCCTCAGTGGAATCCTATTCTCTAGGCCTTTTAAGGGGAGTAGAGCACCAAGGAGGAGCAGGAACCAAAACCTCTTGAGGAGGCTTTAAGGACATTGAAGCAGCAAATAGCCCCTGAGTGAAGGCCTGACACTCACTTTGTGGATCCTTAGGAGCAGAAAAAACAAGCTTAATTTTTTTGTTTCTTCTTTAATGGAAAAGCCCCTCCAGAAAGCTGAGAAGGCTCAGACTCAGAACTTCTTCCCCAGCCAAAAACTGAGGAACTCCCCTTGGCTCCTTGGAAAAAAGCAGCCGTGCCTCTCCCGGAACATCCAAGATGGAGGCCTGCAAAGCCCCTTCAGATGTTCTGCCAGCCAGACCCTCAATGGCCTCCGACACAGTCAAGGCAGTGAGATCCGACAACACAGCCGGGGGAGCCTCCGGGTTTGTAACAACCTCATGAGAAACACCTGGCAGAGGCTGGACAGTGGAAGATTCTAGTTGTACCTTTTTCACCTTCTTCCCCAACGTCTGGCCCTTGAGGCATTGTATCTTTAGAGAGAAGCTTAAGATGCTGGTTATCAAGATACAAGGAAAGGGAAGAAAGTCTACTGTAAACTGTTTTCGGAACAAATGCCTGACATTAGAACAAGATGTGTGGTCATGAGAAGCTCCTAGAAATAAAATACACTTATCATGGTGGTCTTTATGGTGAATCTGTCTCCCATACTGGCATTTACCCTTCCTGGATGACATTAACCCCAAGAAGCACAAAAAAGTAAGAAAAAACAAAATCCCCAATGGGGCGCTCATCTGCAACTGCAAAAGAAGTCAGCAAACTGGCATATGTAGTCACTGGAGAATGAAAATGTATTCGACTGGCAGAAAATGGACGCAGGTAAATAGACAGATAGTAAAAATATATGTTCAGACTGGCGGCAAAGAAGTTCTGTTTATGGTAGGCCTGAATATCACCTTTATGCCCTGCTCTACGCAAGAAGCATTTGGGTGATGTTCGGTGTACCTTTTAAAAGCAACAAGTAGTCTTTGGTAGACTGGCCGGACATTCAGGCTTCCACGGCAGAGAATCCCATCTGTTAAGAACACTGCAGCAATGAAAGTAAGGGCATCATATGTGACGTATAATGTTTATAAACAGGAACTTGTTAATATAGTTTGTTTACTTTTATGTAAATGTAAGTTTGTCTATTGCACAAGTGCTTTCCTGCTCAGTCCTCCTTTCTAAACTACGTAAACATGGCTTCACTGACAAGTGTCTTAAGTTAATTTCTAGTTATATTCCTCACAGTTCTTTCAACATAAGATATGCTTCTGACCAGTTTTGTGCCTCTGAACTTCTATAGATGACATTTCCACATAATCTTATCTCACAACACCTTTGTTCACACTACTGCTTAACATTTTATCCTTCAACCAACACAGTCTAAATGGTAATCTTTCTACAAATAATCCAGCACTTTATCACCACACATCCTTTGAATATTTCCAATAATTTAAGACAAGCATTTTCACTAAATAGTTATAGTTTTACCATAAGCTCTTAAACAGTAACCTCTCTAAAAAAAAAGCTCTGTTATTTGGAACTTCAGGCAGACTGAATTTAATCACTCCTTAGCAACTATGACACCAGCTATCACAATTTACAAATTTAAGTACCTACAGATTTGGCTGGGTCACTCTCTAACTCATAAGATATGTATGGACAATCTGCAACTAAAGAACACCTCATGGCTAAAAGAAACATTCCCTTTCAATCCACCTAACCCCAAAGCCCACACCACTCACTGGAACATTCCCTCTCAATTGTCCTAGATTTTGAAGAATGCTGTTAATTCTGCTTCATGTTTTTGCATTTCCCTCGTAAAATGTTTGACTTTCAGGTAAATCACTGAGAATTACAGTCAGCCAATAATGCCAGATGTTAGAGTTTCATACTTTTTATTGTTCAGAAAATGCATATTGACACAAAACTTATTGCTCTATTAACTTTCTAAGTGAATCAGAGTAATATTTACAAATCAACCCTGATTTTAGGCCTTTCTTTCCATTACTTTTATAGGTTCATAGGTTTATACTAGGCTAATGACCCTAGAGGCCTTTTTAAGGCTAGCCATGCTTATCAAATATATTAGACAAGTTTTGGTACCCTCAGGTGATTGTATGGGGTATATGTTGGCTTGGCCATGGTTGCTCAAGCATTTACAGGCAGCATCTGTCCTTTTAGAGACATAGGTGTCAGGGTGTCAGACCTGGGGTAAATTTCTGATTGCCCATCCACTGTTTCATGCTATGCCTGAAATGGTTTAGAGAGGTGTTCTGCTTCACAATGATGAGAAGCTTGTTCCAGAGAAGGAGTAATCTCTAGAAACACATATCTGTTCCTCCAACATGTCCTATTTATGTCACAGATGAGGTTTAGGTCCCTAGACTGGGTAATTCTGATGCTATTTGTTTTCTAGATAAGCAGCAGGTTCTTCAGAGAGTAATCCAAGGATACCTTGCAGGCCAAGCATAGATCACCTCTCAGCAGTCTGTAGAAAACAGAGTACAGGCATAGGACTTTGAGGTGGTCTGCACAGGACATATTGTTTATGCTCTCTATTCTTCTAGTAAGGAGCCTCTGCAAACATTCCAATCAGGTTCATATCAAAGGAAGCACAGTACTAATTGATGCTCTAATGAGGGCTGAGTACAGTGAAACAGTGACCTCCTTGGAACTGACACATGAAGGTCAAATGCTAAGTTACTGTCTACATGTGTTCCCAAATTCTGGACTACTGGGTTTGCTCTTAGGGGTGCATTGCGAATGTGGTAGTTTCCAGGTGTAGCCAACTTCCCAAAGGTTTTTGTTATGCATTTATAAACAGGAACTTGTTAATATAGTTTGTTTACTTTTATGTAAATGTAAGTTTGTCTATTGCACAAGTGCTTTCCTGCTCAGTCCTCCTTTCGAAACTACGTAAACATGGCAGGGGTGGCCCGTGCTATCGGACTGCCGGACTGCAGCCCCCTCAAAATAAAAATAGAAAGAAAAGCTTTTTTAAATTTCACACATGCGCAGTAGTCCCGACTACTGTCAGTCTATGCACATGCTCCAGGCAGTCCCCATAGGGGGACACAAGGAGACATCTGTGCACTTTTAAACACTGGGATTATGTGTTGGGTCCAGACTGCAACAGCCAGGATCATCGGGAAGGAGCTTTGCATGGGTTCTCACAGGCTGGATATATTATGGAGAACAGACAGGTAAGTGTATGGTGCTTTTTTATGTTTATATTGAGTGTGTATGGTGCTTTTTAGTTTTACAATGCTTATACTGTGTATGGTGTTTTTCATGTTTATATTGAGTGTGTATGGTGCTTTTTCATGTTTATATTGAGTGTGTATGGTGCTTTCCAGGGGGGGGGGGGGTGAGTGTGTGTGTGTGTGTAAATGCCCCAGGTGCTCATGGTGGTGTGGTAGGGAATACCTCAGGCTTGAACCCTGCACCCTGTATGCAGGTGTTAAAGACTTGAGTTCCCTACCCACCACCATTTGTAAAAAAAAATTGCAGATTTTTGCCTCATATTCAATCTGATCTGTTCCTCATAATATCTGTGGTTTGTAAATGTTGCAATGCCTGATATTTGATGGTGTAGTAGAAGCACTATTGCCTCACAGCTGCAAGTTTTCAGGTTTGATTCTTGGCTGGGTTTCCTTCTTTGTTGGGTCTGTTATCTTCTCCCTGTGTGTGTGTGGGTTTGCTTTTATTTGATGTCGCACTGGTAGCATTGTTGCCTCACAGCTGCAGGTTCTCAGGTTTGATTCTTGGCTGAAGTTCCTTCTTTGTGGGGTCCGTATCTTCTCCCTGTGTTTGTGTGGGTTTGCTTTTGTGTCCTCCCATGTTACAAAGACATGTCTGCATTATTTCTTCCTGGGCCTCTGCTGAAAATTGTTTTTTTGTTCCAAGTCAGACTGTCCTGATTAACAAATGTTAAATAAAATTGACAGGCATTTGAATTTCAGACTTCAGGTTTCTTAATGTTTAATTCCTTGTGTATTTTATGGTGCAGTGGTAGTACTATTGCCTCACAGCTATACGTTTTCTGGTTTGATTCTTGGTTGGTGTGGCTTCCGTGTGGAGTCTGCATCTCCTCCCTGTGTTTGTGTGGATTTGCTCTGGTGCCCTGCTATTTTACAAAGACGTGTCTGCAGTATTAATCCCTGTGTCTCTGCTGAAAATTGTTTTTGTTCTGTCCGCAGTAAAATTGACAGGCATTTGAATTTCAGACTTCAGGTTTCTGAATGTTTAATTCCTTGCATATTTGATGGTGCAGTGGTACTATTGTTGCCTTACAGTTACAGGTTTTCTGGTTCGATTCTTGGTTGGGGTGGAGTCTGCATCTTTTCCCTCTGTTTGTGTGGATTTGCTCTGGTGCCCTGCCATTTTACAAAGACGTGTCTGCAGTATTAATCCCTGCGTCTCTGCTGAAAATTGTTTTTGTTCTGTCCGCAGTAAAATTGACAGGCATTTGAATTTCAGACTTCAGGTTTCTGAATGCTTAATTCCTTGCATATTTGATGGTGTAGTGGTACTATTGCTGCCTCACAGCTATAGGTTTTCTGGTTTGATTCTTGTTTGGGGTGGCTTCTGTGTGGAGTCTGCATCTCCTCCCTGTGTTTGTGTGGATTTGCTCTGGTGCCCTGCCATTTTACAAAGACGTGTCTGCAGTATTAATCCCTGCGTCTCTGCTGAAAATTGTTTTTGTTCTGTCTGCAGTAAAATTGACAGGCATTTGAATTTCAGACTTCAGGTTTCTGAATGTTTAATTTCATGCATATTTGATGGTGCAGTGGTACTATTGTTGCTTCGCAACTACAGGTTTTCTGGTTTGATTCTTGGTTGGGGTAGCTTCTTTGTGGAGTCTGCATTTCCTTCCTGTGTTTGTGTGGATTTGCTCTGGTGCCCTGCCATTTTACAAAGACGTGTCTGCAGTATTAATCCCTGCGTCTCTGCTGAAAATTGTTTTTGTTCTGTCCGCCGTAAAATTGACAGGCATTTGAATTTCAGACTTCAGGTTTCTGAATGTTTCATTCCTTGCATATTTGATGGTGCAGTGGTACTATTGTTGCCTCGCAACTATAGGTTTTCTGGTTTGATTCTTGGTTGGGGTGGCTTCGGTGTGGAGTCTGCATCTCCTTCCTGTGTTTGTGTGGATTTGTTCTGGTGCCCTGCCATTTTACAAAGACGTGTCTGCAGTATTAATCCCTGCGTCTCTGCTGAAAATTGTTTTTGTTCTGTCCGCAGTAAAATTGACAGGCATTTGAATTTCAGACTTCAGGTTTCTGAATGTTTAAT